>NC_091334.1:14289844-14449844 GCF_038502225.1 Cherax quadricarinatus
GTTACCTGTACCCTTCTACTCGTACCATGCTGCCTGTACTCTTCTACCTGTACGCTGCTGCATGTACTCTGCTAGCTGTACCCTGCTGCATGTACCCTGCTAGCTGTACCCTGCTACCTGTACCCTATTTCCTGTAACCTGCTGCCTGTACCCCACTACCTGTACCCTGCTACGTATATCCTGCTGCCTGTACCCTGCTACCTGTAAACTGCTACCTGTACTAGTACCTGCACCCTGATAGATGTACCCTGCCACCTGTACAACACTACCTCTAGTCTGCTACCTCTACCCTACTACTTGTATCCCACTTCCTGTACCATGCTACCTTTTTCCCGCTACCTGTGCTGCTGCTGTACCTTGCTCCCTGTGCTGCTGCTGTACCTTGCTCCCTGTGCTGCTGCTGTACCTTGCTCCCTGTGCTGCTGCTGTACCTTGCTCCCTGTGCTGCTGCTCTACCCCCCTCCCTGTTCTTCTGTACCCCGCTCTCTGTGCTGCTGCTCTACCCCCCTCCCTGTTCTTCTGTACCCCGCTCCCTGTGCTGCTGCTCTACCCCCCTCCCTGTTCTTCTGTACCCCGCTCCCTGTGCTGCTGCTCTACCTCCCTCCCTGTTCTTCTGTAGCCCGCTCTCTCTGCTGCTGCTCTACCTCCCTCCCTGTTCTTCTGTACCCCGCTCTCTGTGCTGCTGCTCTACCCCCCTCCCTGTTCTTCTGTACCCCGCTCCCTGTGCTGCTGCTCTACCCCCCTCCCTGTTCTTCTGTACCCCGCTCCCTGTGCTGCTGCTCTACCTCCCTCCCTGTTCTTCTGTACCCCGCTCTCTGTGCTGCTGCTCTACCTCCCTCCCTGTTCTTCTGTACCCCGCTCTCTGTGCTGCTGCTCTACCCCCCCCTGTTCTTCTGTACCCCGCTCCCTGTGCTGCTGCTCTACCCCCCTCCCTGTTCTTCTGTACCCCACTCTCTGTGCTGCTGCTCTACCTCCCTCCCTGTTCTTCTGTACCCCGCTCTCTGTGCTGCTGCTCTACCTCCCTCCCTGTTCTTCTGTACCCCGCTCTCTGTGCTGCTGCTCTACCCCCCTCCCTGTTCTTCTGTACCCCGCTCCCTGTGCTGCTGCTCTACTCCCCTCCCTGTTCTTCTGTACCCCGCTCTCTGTGCTGCTGCTCTACCTCCCTCCCTGTTCTTCTGTACCCCGCTCTCTGTGCTGCTGCTCTACCTCCCTCCCTGTTCTTCTGTACCCCGCTCTCTGTGCTGCTGCTCTACCTCCCTGTTCTTCTGTACCCCGCTCTCTGTGCTGCTGCTCTACCCCCCTCCCTGTTCTTCTGTACCCCGCTCCCTGTGCTGCTGCTCTACTTCCCTCCCTGTTCTTCTGTACCCCGCTCTCTGTGCTGCTGCTCTACCTCCCTCCCTGTTCTTCTGTACCCCGCTCTCTGTGCTGCTGCTCTACCTCCCTCCCTGTTCTTCTGTACCCCGCTCTCTGTGCTGCTGCTCTACCCCCCTCCCTGTTCTTCTGTACCCCGCTCCCTGTGCTGCTGCTCTACTCCCCTCCCTGTTCTTCTGTACCCCGCTCTCTGTGCTGCTGCTCTACCTCCCTCCCTGTTCTTCTGTACCCCGCTCTCTGTGCTGCTGCTCTACCTCCCTCCCTGTTCTTCTGTACCCCGCTCTCTGTGCTGCTGCTTTACCTCCCTCCCTGTTCTTCTGTACCCCGCTCTCTGTGCTGCTGCTCTACCTCCCTCCCTGTTCTTCTGTACCCCGCTCTCTGTGCTGCTGCTCTACCTCCCTCCCTGTTCTTCTGTACCCCGCTCTCTGTGCTGCTGCTCTACCCCCCTCCCTGTTCTTCTGTACCCCGCTCTCTGTGCTGCTGCTCTACCTCCCTCCCTGTTCTTCTGTACCCCGCTCTCTGTGCTGCTGCTCTACCTCCCTCCCTGTTCTTCTGTACCCCGCTCTCTGTGCTGCTGCTCTACCCCCCTCCCTGTTCTTCTGTACCCCGCTCCCTGTGCTGCTGCTCTACTCCCCTCCCTGTTCTTCTGTACCCCGCTCTCTGTGCTGCTGCTCTACCTCCCTCCCTGTTCTTCTGTACCCCGCTCTCTGTGCTGCTGCTCTACCTCCCTCCCTGTTCTTCTGTACCCCGCTCTCTGTGCTGCTGCTTTACCTCCCTCCCTGTTCTTCTGTACCCCGCTCTCTGTGCTGCTGCTCTACCTCCCTCCCTGTTCTTCTGTACCCCGCTCTCTGTGCTGCTGCTTTACCTCCCTCCCTGTTCTTCTGTACCCCGCTCTCTGTGCTGCTGCTCTACCCCCCTCCCTGTTCTTCTGTACCCCGCTCCCTGTGCTGCTGCTCTACTCCCCTCCCTGTTCTTCTGTACCCCGCTCTCTGTGCTGCTGCTCTACCTCCCTCCCTGTTCTTCTGTACCCCGCTCTCTGTGCTGCTGCTCTACCTCCCTCCCTGTTCTTCTGTACCCCGCTCTCTGTGCTGCTGCTCTACCCCCCTCCCTGTTCTTCTGTACCCCGCTCCCTGTGCTGCTGCTCTACTCCCCTCCCTGTTCTTCTGTACCCCGCTCTCTGTGCTGCTGCTCTACCTCTCTCCCTGTTCTTCTGTACCCCGCTCTCTGTGCTGCTGCTCTACCTCCCTCCCTGTTCTTCTGTACCCCGCTCTCTGTGCTGCTGCTCTACCTCCCTCCCTGTTCTTCTGTACCCCGCTCTCTGTGCTGCTGCTCTACCTCCCTCCCTGTTCTTCTGTACCCCACTCTCTGTGCTGCTGCTCTATCCCCCTCCCTGTTCTTCTGTACCCCGCTCTCTGTGCTGCTGCTGCTCTACCTCCCTCCCTGTTCTTCTGTACCCCGCTCTCTGTGCTGCTGTTATACCTCCCTCCCTGTTCTTCTGTACCCCGCGTTCTGTGCTGCTGCTCTACCATCCTCCCTGTTCTTCAGTACCCCGCTCTGTGTTGCTGTACTAGCGGCTCTGCACTTGCTGGAGTCAGGTTTTCCTGACTCATACATACCCCTTTAGAATATCTTGATCGGTCTTGTTGATGTTTATAGTTTTAGGTATTGTTATATCTACCGTTGATATACCTTCGATAAGTTGCGAGTGTTTTTCTACTCCCGGAGGCCAGGCTCGTCTGGTGCTTGCTTGATCAACCAGGCTGTTGCTGTTGGTGCCTCCGCCGCTGTCTCATCCAGGTCAGTCCAATTTTCAACATAGCCTGACAAATATGGAAATAATTTCCTACATCCCTGTGGCTTATCCGTGTCTTAGCTTACGCTCGAGTCCCCTTGATCCTCGTCCTTTTAATTTAATAGTCTATCCTTATCTTCCCCTTTCAATTTCTCTCTTAAAAAAATTATGTCGTCATCTTGTGGTGAGAGTAATTCTCCTCACCAAGGTTTTCAGGTTAACTTTCTTCACTTCATCTACATAGTTCATTCTTCACAATTAAGACCTTTTTGATCAGTACTTGCTTGATCAGGTGTGGGCTCCACACTGGGGCCACGTACTCAGATTGCCGTAACATAGGTTTTTGAGGTTTGAGCATGTTACTGAAATCATAGAGGCATATATTAACGTCTGGATGCATTTGGTGTGACCTTAGCCATCAGGTCCTAGTGTTTCACTGGTAACTGCAGGGTGTAGAGGGCATGTTGGTGATTTCAACCTAAGGCATACAAAATGGAAGAATATAGCAAATAATGTTATAGCTGAAACAATCCCCGGATGTAGCGCAGATGAAAGGTCACACACACATGAGCTACTAAGTCTCTGCGAAAAACACACCTTAAGCCAGCAGATAGTGGAACCAACAAGACTAGAAAGCACACTTGACCTTATCTTCACAAATAATGAGGACCTGATAAGAGACATAAGAATATCAAAAACAACTAATTCCGATCACAATCTAATCGAAGTTCAGACGTACATGCATAGGGGTCCTGATCAGCAGAATGCATGTACCTATGAAGGTGTCTTCACAAAATACAAATTCAACAACAAGAACATCAACTGGGACCAGGTAAACCATGTCCTAAACGAAACATGTTGGGAAGATGTCTTAAATGACATGGATCCAAACCAGTGCCTTGAAAGGATCAACTTCCTGGCAGCCGAAGCATGTTCTAGGCATATTCCCCTAAGAAAAAAGAAGAGCAGGAGTAAACTGGAGAGAGAAAGATGCTCCCTCTACAGAAGACGACGAAGAGTCACTGAGCTCCTCAGGAGTGCTAGAATATCTGATACACGAAAGGAGGCACTGACCAGGGAAATGGAAACTATCGAACTTAAGTTAAATGACTCTTACAGGAACCAGGAGAGGCAGGAGGAGCTTAAAGCTATTAGTGAAATTGAAAGAAATTCAAAATATTTCTTTTCATATGCCAAAAACAAGGCAAATACCACATCTAGTATCGGGCCCTTACTCAGACAGGATGGGACTTACACAGATGACAACAAGGAAATGAGTGGAATATTGAAATCCCAGTACGACTCTGTGTTTAGTGAACCACTAATCGGTCTGAGGATCGACGACTCAAATGATTTCTTCATGAATGAGCCTCAAAACTCCATAAATGTATGCCAGATTTCCGACATTACCCTAACTCCGATAGATTTCGAAAAAGCCATTGACAACATGCCTATGCACTCAGCCCCGGGCCCAGACTCGTGGAACCCTGTTTTCATTAAGAACTGCAAGAAACCCCTTTTGCGTGCCCTAAGTACACTATGGAGGAGGAGCCTGGACATGGTGAAATTCCACAGTCACTTAAAACAACGGATATAGCCCCACTCCATAAAGGTGGCAGCAAAGCATTAGCTAAGAACTATAGACCAATAGCTCTGACGTCCCACATCATAAAAATCTTTGAAAGACTGCTAAGAAGCAGGATTGCAAATCATCTGGATTCCCAAAATCTGCACAATCCAGGGCAACATGGGTTCAGGGCAGGTCGCTCCTGCCTCTCACAACTACTGGATCACTATGATATGGCCTTGGATGCACTGGAAGAAAATCAGAATGCAGATGTAATATACACAGACTTTGCAAAAGCATTTGACAAATGCGATCATGGCGTAATAGCCCATAAAATACGTGCTAAAGGAATAACTGGGAAAGTGGGGAGATGGATCTTCGACTTCCTAACAAATCGAACACAAAGAGTAGTGGTCAACAGAGTTAAATCGGAGGCTGCCATAGTGAAGAGCTCTGTTCCACAAGGCACAGTACTCGCCCCCATCTTATTCCTTATCCTCATATCAGACATAAACAGAGATATACACCACAGCACCAGTTGATCTGGCTCCTGGTGAAGATACTTGAAGGCACTTTGTACTCGCTGGAGCGCGGGCGAGAGAGATGCATCATAATATACAACTGGAAGATTCTGGAGGTACATGTCCCTAATCTGCACACAGAAATTACTCCCTACGAAAGCAAAGACTTGGCAGGCGATGCAACATACCCCCAGTGAAAAGTAGGGGCGCCATTAGTACACTAAGAGAAAACACAATAAGTGTCCGGGGCCCAAGATTGTTCAACAGCCTCCCACCAGCCATAAGGGGAATTACCATAGTGAAGAGCTCTGTTCCACAAGGCACAGTACTCGCCCCCATCTTATTCCTTATCCTCATATCAGACATAAACAGAGATATACACCACAGCACCGTATCATCCTTTGCGGATGATACTAGGATCTGCATGAGGCTGTCATCTGCTGAGGATGCGGTTAACCTCCAAGATATAAACAAAGTTTTCCAGTGGGCAACGGTAAACAATATGATGTTCAATGAGGACAAATTCCAACTACTCCGTTATGGAAAACTGGAGGAGATAATAACTAGAACAGAGTATACTACTGACTCCGGCCATACAATAGAGCGGAAAAATAATGTAAGGGACCTGGGAGTAGTAATGTCTGAGGATCTCACTTTCAAGGATCACAACAGTGCCACGATCGCACGTGCAAAGAAAATGATAGGATGGATAATGAGAACTTTCAAAACGAGAGATGCCAAGCCCATGATGATCCTTTTCAAATCACTTGTTCTCTCTAGGGTGGAATACTGCTGTACATTAACATCTCCATTCAAAGCAGGTGAAATCGCAGATCTAGAGAGTGTACAGAGATCCTTTACTGCACGTATAAGTTCTGTCAAGCACCTTAACTACTGGGAACGCTTGGAAGCACTTGACTTGTACTCGTTGGAACGCAGGAGGGAGAGATATATCATAATCTACACTTGGAAAATCTTGGAAGGAATGGTCCCAAATCTGCACACAGAAATCACTCCCTACGAAAGTAAAAGACTGGGCAGGCGATGCAAAATGCCCCCAATAAAAAGTAGGGGCGCCATTGGTACACTAAGGGAAAACACCATAAGTGTCCGGGGCCCAAGACTGTTCAACAGCCTCCCACCAAGCATTAGGGGAATTGCCAATAAGCCCCTGGCTGCCTTCAAGAGAGAGCTGGACAGATACCTAAAGTCAGTGCCGGATCAGCCGGGCTGTGGCTCGTACGTTGGACTGCGTGCGGCCAGCAGTAACAGCCTAGTTGATCAGGCCCTGATCCATCGGGAGGCCTGGTCATGGACCGGGCCGCGGGGGCGTTGATCCCCGGAATAACCTCCAGGTAACCTCCAGGTATGAGACGGAGGGGTTGTAGGAGGATGTGTTCTGGGATAAAGGGGTTGTAGGAAAATATGTTCTGGGATAGAGGGATACGAGTGTGCGAGAGTATGAGTGGATGGGGGGGGGGTGTACCGGAATGGAGGTAGGTGATGTATGGAGGGGGATGTAAAAGTTGTGGCCGGGATGAGAGGAGTGTGGCTGGGTTGGGGGATGCGGGGGGTATTATCGGGTTGAGAGGATAGGAGGGGGTTTGGGGTAGGAGGGTGGGGTAGTAAGAACACGGTGCTCGCCACACGAGGGTGGGGTAGGAAGAACACGGTGCTCGCCACACGAGGGTGGTGTAGTAAGAACACGGTGCTCGCCACACGAGGGTGGTGTAGGAAGAACACGGTGCTCGCCACACGAGGGTGGTGTAGGAAGAACACTGCTCGCCACACGAGGGTGGTGTAGGAAGAACACGGTTCTCGCCACACGAAGGTGGTGTAGGAAGAACACGGTGCTCGCCACACGAGGGTGGTGTAGGAAGAACACAGTGCTCGCCACACGAGGATGGTGTAGTAAGAACACAGTGCTCGCCACACGAGGATGGTGTAGTAAGAACACAGTGCTCGCCACACGAGGATGGTGTAGTAAGAACACAGTGCTCGCCACACGAGGATGGTGTAGTAAGAACACCGTGCTCGCCACACGAGGATGGTGTAGTAAGAACACCGTGCTCGCCACACGAGGATGGTGTAGTAAGAACACCGTGCTCGCCACACGAGGATGGTGTAGTAAGAACACCGTGCTCGCCACACGAGGATGGTGTAGGAAGAACACCGTTCTCGCCACACGAGGGTGGTGTAGTAAGAACACCGTGCTCGCCACACGAGGATGGTGTAGTAAGAACACCGTGCTCGCCACACGAGGGTGGTGTAGTAAGAACACCGTGCTCGCCACACGAGGATGGTGTAGTAAGAACACCGTGCTCGCCACACGAGGGTGGTGTAGTAAGAACATCGTGCTCGCCACACAAGGATGGTGTAGTAAGAACACGGTGCTCGCCACGCGTGTATATAAATGACACACAGCCCATCTCTCGTTTTTTATGTCACTCACAGCTCCAAGTGGAGGAGGGGAGGGGGAGGGGTTGTGTGGGGGGGGAGACGAGGAGAAGTCGGGGGAGGCTGGAAATGGAAAGTGGAAGGTAGGGCTGGTTGTGTAGGTGAGGGAGAGTGGGTTGTGTGGGTGAGGAAGAGTGGGTTGTGTGGGTGAGGAAGAGTGGGTTGTGTGGGTGAGGAAGAGTGGGTTGTGTGGGTGAGGAAGAGTGGGTTGTGTGGGTGAGGAAGAGTGGGTTGTGTGGGTGAGGAAGAGTGGGTTGTGTGGGTGAGGAAGAGTGGGTTGTGTGGGTGAGGAAGAGTGGGTTGTGTGGGTGAGGAAGAGTGGGTTGTGGGGGTGAGGAAGAGTGGGTTGTCTGGGTGAGGGAGAGTGGATTGTCTTGGTGATGGAGAGTGGGATGTCTGGGTGAGGGAGAGTGGGATGTCTGGGTGAGGGAGAGTGGGTTGTTTGGGTGAGGGAGAGTGGGTTGTCTGGGTGAGGGAGAGTGGGTTGTCTGGGTGAGGGAGAGTGGGTTGTCTGGGTGAGGGAGAGTGGGATGTCTGGGTGAGGGAGAGTGGGTTGTCTGGGTGAGGGAGAGTGGGTTGTCTGGGTGAGGGAGAGTGGGTTGTCTGGGTGAGGGAGAGTGGGTTGTCTGGGTGAGGGAGAGTGGGTTGTCTGGGTGAGGGAGAGTGGGTTGTCTGGGTGATGGAGAGTGGGTTGTCTGGGTGAGGGAGAGTGGGTTGTGTGAGTGAGGGAGAGTGGGTCGTTGAGGAGTAAGGGAGGGGTTATAAGGAAAGGGTGTGGAAAAATGAGAGAGGGAGAAACAAGAATAGATAGAAAGGAGAGGAAGTAAAAGGGAGAGAATGGTAAGATATGGAAGGATAAAAAGGGAGAAACTAAGGAATTATAAGTGATTATAGGCAGGGATACCTTTACCCTTGTTCTCTCTAGGCTGGAATACTGCTGTACATTAACATCTCCATTCAAAGCAGGTGAAATCGCAGATCTAGAGAGTGTACAGAGATCCTTTACTGCACGTATAAGTTCTGTCAAGCACCTTAACTACTGGGAACGCTTGGAAGCACTTGACTTGTACTCGTTGGAACGCAGAAGGGAGAGATATATCATAATCTACACTTGGAAAATCGTGGAAGGAATGGTCCCAAATCTGCACACAGAAATCACTCCCTACGAAAGTAAAAGACTGGGCAGGCGATGCAAAATGCCCCCAATAAAAAGTAGGGGCGCCATTGGTACACTAAGGGAAAACACCATAAGTGTCCGGGGCCCAAAACTGTTTAACAGCCTCCCATCAAGCATTAGGGGAATTGCCAATAAACCCCTGGCTGCCTTCAAGAGAGAGCTGGACAGATACCTAAAGTCAGTGCCGGATCAGCCGGGCTGTGGCTCGTACGTTGGACTGATTGCGGCCAGCAGTAACAGCCTAGTTGATCAGGCCCTGATCCATCGGGAGGCCTGGTCATGGACCGGGCCGCGGGGGCGTTGATCCCCGGAATAACCTCCAGGTTACCTCCAGGTAACCCTTGATATACCTTTGATGAGTTCCGAAAGTTTTTCTACTCCCGGAGCCCGGCCATGGGCCAGGATCGTCTGATGCTTGCCTGATCATCCAGGCTGGTGCTGCTGTTGGCCCGCTACCCAACGTATCCATCACAGCCTGGTTCATCTTGCACCTTGTAGTAAACAGCAGGGTAGAAGACGAGAGGGGAGAGTGTTGGGGAGGGGAAGATGAGTGTAAAGGAGGGGATGGAGGAAGGGGAGGGAGTATGTAAGAGATGGTAAGGACAGGAGGAAGAGTCTAGGAGAGATAATACAAGGAAGAGAGAGTGTAGGAGAGGGGAAGCGAGAGTGTAGGGGAGAGTAAGAGAGTATAGGAGAGGGGAAGAGAGAATGTAGGGGATGGAAAGAGAGTATAGGAGAAGGGATGGGAGAGTAAAGGGAGGGGAAGAGACAGTGTAGGGAAGGGGAAGAGAGTGTAGGAGAGGGGAAGGGAGAGTGTAGTGGAGGGGAAGGGAGAGTGTAGGGGAGGGGAAGAGAGTGTGTAGGGAGGGGAAGAGAGAGTGTAGGGAGGGGAAGGGAGAATGTAGGGGAGGGAAAGGGAGAATGTAGAGGAGGGAAAGGGAGAATGTAGAGGAGGGAAAGGGAGAATGTAGAGGAGGGGAAGGGGGAGACTAGCCTTCATCAGCCTTCACTAATATCTGACTGATTTACTAATTTGCCCGGGGTCGGCTTAAGGCGATTTGTTGTAATTGATCCAATTTATGTAATAGTAATCTGCAACTGGCATTCAATCAGTAATGTGGGGGAGCTGTGCTCCCTCCCACTCACCACCCTCTCCTGCAATGTGGGGAGCTTTACCCATTCTCCACCTCCATCCTCCTGTCGCTCCTCCTCTCCTCCCAGTAAGGAAGGCTCTAGGAATAAGTCTTCTCTAAGATACCGTACCTTTCTTAGTGAGATGCTCACAGCATCAGCCAGGCTGTGATGGATATGTGGGGCACCGGGCCTCCAGCAACAACAGCCTGGTTGACCATGCAAGTAGCTACACACGGTTTTGTAGAGGTCTTTTCTAATACCGATAACCAACAGTGTTTGTATGGTAAGGAGATTCATAGGTAATTGTGTGGAACTTTTACCCACGGCGTTTCGCACAGGCAGTAGCGTTTATCAGCTTGGATAAACGTGGTAAGGAAAGGTAAGAAATTATATAATAAGAAATTAGCTACTACAAATACGGGAAGTTCTTAGGAAATACCTGTGAGAACAGCGCGTGAGAACATCCTCTTCCTCTCCCTTGTTTGCCCCTCCCACTCTTTATCTCCCTTACTTTCCCCTTCCTCCTCTCTTACTCACCCTTGCTTTCCCCTCTCTCTGTGTGTCTCGTTCGCTCGTTCTCTCTCGCTCTCTCCCCTTACTCTCTTCCCTAGTTTTCGCCTGTGGCATCATATGGTGGTTTAGGGGGGTGTTGGTGGTGGTGGAAAGGGCGACATCGTACCACCACCAGGACTCGTCAGCACGAACAACAGTCCTTAGCACCAACAATAATTACCAGCAACAGTCTGCAGTACCGTCAACAATCCCCAGCACCAACAACAATCTGCAGTACCGTCAACAATCCCCAGCACCAACAACAATCAGCAGTACTATAAGCATCCCCAGCGACAAGAGCAGTTCCGACAGCAACAGTCAGTAACCAGCAGTAACAACAACAATCATTAGCACTATCGTTTGTCTTAAACTCTTCACTTTTTATATGCAATTACTGACAGGTGCTCCTGGCTGATCATACCTACTGTCCACCCTCATTCGTGGGTTGCAGTGTGACCCACCCGTGGGTCGAAGGGTGACCCACAGTACCCACCCCACCCCGGTGCTGCTGGCATACCCATTTTAACCCTCCACTATTTATTTCTTTTCCCGAGTTTGTCAATCAAAATCATCGGTGCATTTGACCCCAATTGAGATCCATTCTCTGCCCTCTACTGCCGTGTTCCAACATATTTCTCTCTCTTTCTCCATATTTTATATATATATACATGAGAGAGAGAGAGAGAGAGAGAGAGAGAGAGAGAGAGAGAGAGAGAGAGAGAGATCGTATTTTTATTATATATTTCGTACATTTGAGCTGTTAAATGTACCTATTCTTTTTGGCACAAGATTCCCTTATTCTAAGACATTGTATCTTTTGGTTTCCCTTTCTCCTTCCTTTGCTATATCCCCTGCTTTTATCTTTATGATAATATGTACGTGGAAGGTACTTGAGGGTCTGGTCCCAAATCTTCACCCCACCATCATAACATACTGGAGTGAGTGATATGGGAGGAAGTGCAAAATAAATCCAGTCAAAAGTAGGGGTGCCGTGGGCACTGTAAGAGAATACTGTAGTATCAACATCCGGGGTCCCAGACTATTCAGCATCTTACCAGAAGATATCAAACACTACTGGGACAAGTGTGGAAACCTTCATCAGGAAACTGGACAAGTATTTTAACTGGGTGCCAGATCAACCAGGGTATTATAGATATGTTTGCTGCCAGCAGCAACAGCCTGGTTGACCAGGCAAGACCAGACAAGCTTAACGCAGAGCCGGGCTCCGAGAGTAAAAAAAAAATCATTAAAGGTATATCAAATATGTATAATGAAACTGTGTATATACCAAGGACCACAATAATGCCACTATCACATCTGCGAGGAAACTGAAAGGATGGATAATGAGAACATTCAAGACAAGAGATGCTAAGCTAATGATGACCCTTTTTAAATCACTTATTCTTTCTAGGCTGGAATACTGCTGTACATTAACATCCCCATTCAAGGCAGGTGAAATTGTAGATCTAGATAATGTACAGAGAACCTTTACTGCACGTATAAGTTCCATCAAACACCTTAACTACTGGGAGCGCCTGGAAGCACTTGACTTGTACTCACTGGAGCGCAGGCGAGAGAGAGATATCATAATCTACACCTAGAAGATTCTGGAGGGACTGGCCCCTAATATGCACACAACAGTCGCTCCATTCTAAAGCAAAAGACTTGGCAGTCGATGCAACATACCCCCAGTGAAAAGTAGGGGCGTCACTGGTTACTAAGAGAAAACACAATAAGTGTCCGGGGCCCAAGACTGTTCAACAGCCTCCCACCAGCAATAAAGGGCATTACGGGAAGACCCCTGGTTGTCTTCAAGAGGGAGCTGGACAGATACCTAAAGACGGTGCCGGATCAGCCGGGCTGTGATTCGTACTTTGGATTGCGTGCGGCCAGCAGTAACAGCCTCGTTGATCAGGCCCTGATCCACCGGGAGGCCTGGTTGTGGACCGGTCCGCGGGGGCGTTGATCCCCGGAATGCCCTCCAGGTAGACACCTGTATGTTTTTGCTGAGAGATTTTCCACTTGCACAGCAGTGTTTATTAGTCTTATACAGACGCCAGACGACGGGGACTTTTAAAATGGAGTTAGTGGAAGAAGCAGAGGTGCAGCAGTTGCAGACGTGGTCACATGTAGGCGGAGCTCAATAGTGGAAGCATGTTAGGCCATAAGGTGAGCTATATATTTAGTAATGTAGTTGTAAAAGACGTGGAGAGGTGCAGCAGTTGAAGACATGGTGACATGTTGATGGGGCTCACTACTGGATATAGCTCAGACAACTCACAAAGAACCTTTCATTCACATTCTACGGTTATATGTTAAATCAGCTGATGAGCTGCTCAAATATTAATTCACAGGATGAGTTGTCCTGCCTAGTAAACTCCACCCTTCAGAGCAAAATTCTAATTGCTCACGCTGTAGGGATTCTGGTGTTGGGAAGAGGGGAGGGTGTGATCATGGCGTCCATCTATCCCACTGTGAACAAGGGTGTCCTCTATCCCAGCCTCTCGCAGCACCCACGCCACACCCTGCCACCCACCACCTCCAACACTGTCCTCCCCAACCAGGCCTCACGGTGGATCAGGGCCTGATCAACGAGGCTGTTACTGCCGGCCGCACGCAATCCAACATACGAACCACAGTCCGGCTGATCCGGCACCGTCTTTAGGTATCTGTCCAGCTCCAGCGTGGGTGTGCTGTTCTCAACCCCAACGTAGGTGTGCTTTTTTCTCAACCCCAGCGTAGGTGTGCTGTTCTCAACCCCAAAGTGGGTATCTTCTCATCCCCAACGTGGGTGTGTTGTTCTCATTCCCAACGTGGGTGTGCTGTTATCCCCAACGTGGGTGTGCTGTTATCCTCATCGTGGGTGTGTTCTCATCCCCAACGTGGGTGTGTTCTCATCCCCAACGTGGGTGTGCTGTTATCCCTAGCGTGGGTGTGCTGTTATCCCCAACGTGGGTGTGCTGTGTTATCATCCCCAACGTGGGTGTGTTCTTCTCAACCCCAACGTGGGTGTGTTGTTCTCATCCCCAACGTAGGTGTGTTCTTCATCCCCAACGTGGGTGTGTTGTTCTCATCCCCAACGTGGGAGTGTTCTTCTCATCCCCAACGTGGGAGTGTTCTCATCCCCAACGTGGGTGTGTTCTCATCCCCAACTTGGGTGTGCTTTTATCCCCAACGTGGGTGTGTTGTTCTCATCCCCAACGTGGGTGTGTTGTTCTCATCCCCAACGTGGGTGTGCTGTTCTCATCCCCAACGTGGGTGTGCTGTTATCATCCCCAACGTGGGTGTGTTCTTCTCAACCCCAACGTGGGTGTGTTCTCATCCCTAACGTAGGTGTGTTCTCATCCCCAACGTGGGTGTGTTGTTCTCATCTCCAACGTGGGTGTGCTGTTATCATCCCCAACGTGGGTGTGTTCTCATCCCCAACGTGGGTGTGTTGTTCTCAACCCCAACGTGGGTGTGTTGTTCTCATCCCCAACGTGGATGTGTTCTCATCCCCAACCTGTGTATGTTGTTATCTCCAGTGTGGGTGTGTTGTTTTCATCCCCAACGTGGGTGTGTTTTCATCCCCAACGTGGGTGTGTTTTCATCCGCAACGTGGGTGTGTTCTCATCCCCCAATGTGGGCGTGTTGTTCTCATCCCCAACATGCAACTTTGAGCATCCCAAAAAATGTAGCGACCTCCTGTCTAAAGGAGTGTGTCGTTCTTCTTCCTGTTCTTTCTTTCACCCAAAAATGTGTCACTCCTCGGTCCTCCAGAAGCAGTGTTACAACATCAACTGCCCTGCATACCATCTAAAAGGGACCAGGAGGCACAGACCCCACAAGACAAACAATAGTAGCTACGACAACCCAACTCCAGGTGATTTTTTAGTGGCAGGAAATGGAAAAAGTAAATGGAAGGAAATAAAAATAGTCCACCTCGGAGCCTTGTTGGACTGGAGGCGCAGCCAGTGGCCACCCATGGCCCTCCAGAGCTACAACTACTGATGCCAATAACAAAATCCCCCCAACAAATACAGAATACAACCTCGTTCATATTTGCTAATATACAGGGCCTTAAGCCATCCACCAACAAAATACCTTTTATCAGTGGACTTCTAGAGGAGTCTAATGCATTGTTTGCAGCCTTCACAGAGACTAACACAAAAGATCACTTTGACAGTGAAATATAGATAAGTGGTTACAGCCTTTTCAGATGCGACAGAATGAACAGGCAACAAGGGGAGGGGGTTGGCCTGTATGTCAAAGAGTCCGTCATCTGCACGGAGTTGCTGAACACCACAAATGAGGTAGTTGAAGTTCTGTCAATAAAGATCGAGAACCAAAACCTAGTCATTGTGGTTGTGTATAAGCCACCAGATGCAACCTCACAACAGTTCAAGGAACAGCTACTGAAATTTGATTACTGTTTGGAAAACCTTCCAGCTCCATCCCCAAACATCTTACTGCTTGGTGATTTCAACCTAAGACATACAAAATGGAAGAATGTAGCAAATAATGTTACAGCTGAAACAGTCCCCGTAGGTAGTGCAGATGAATGGTCACACACACATGAGCTACTAAGTCTCTGCGAAAAACACACCTTAAGCCAGCAGATAGTGGAGCCAACAAGACTAGAAAATACACTTGGCCTTATCTTCACAAATAATGAGGACCTGATAAGAGACATAAGAATATCAAAAACAACTAATTCCAGTCACAACCTAATCGAAGTCCAGACATACATGCATAGGGGTCCTGATCAGCAGAATGCATGTACCTCTGAAGGTGTCTTCACAAATTACAAATTCAACAACAAGAACATCAACTGGGACCAGGTAAACCATGTCCTAAACGAAACATGTTGGGAAGATATCTTAAATGACATGGATCCAAACCAATGCCTTGAAAGGATCAACTTCCTGGCAGCTGAAGCATGTTCTAGGCATATTCCCCTAAGAAAGAAGAAGAGCAGGAGTAAACTGGAGAGAGAAAGATGCTCCCTCTACAGAAGACGACGAAGAGTCACTGAGCTCCTCAGGAGTGCTAGAACATCTGATACACGAAAGGAGGCGCTGACCAGGGAAGTGGATACTATCGAACTAAAGTTAAATGACTCTTACAGGAACCAGGAGAGAGACAGACACCAGGAGAGTGAACCACTAATCAGTCTGAGGATCGACGACCCAAATGATTTCTTCATGAATGAGCCTCAAAACTCCATAAATGTATGCCAGATTTCCGACATTACCCTAACTCCGATAGACTTCGAAAAAGCCATTGACAACATGCCCATGCACTCAGCCCCGGGCCCAGACTCGTGGAACTCTATTCATTAAGAACTGCAAGAAACCTCTCTCATGTGCCCTAAGTACACTATGGAGGAGGAGCCTGGACATGGGTGAAATTCCACAGTCACTTCCCCTCAAGGAAGGTTCATTGATGTTGGTGAGGGGCTCTTGATTTAGGGAATTGGATCTGTACTCCAGTTCCCCGAATTAAGCCTGAATGCCTTCGACATCCCCCCCCAGGCGCTGTATAATCCTATGGGTTTAGCGCTTCCCCTTGATTATAATAATAATCCACAGTCACTTAAAACAACGGATATAGCCCCACTCCATAAAGGTGGCAGCAAAGCATTAGCTAAGAACTTTAGACCAATAGTTCTGACGTCCCACATCATAAAAATCTTTGAAAGAGTGCTAAGAAGCAGGATTGCAAATCACCTGGATTCCCAAAATCTGCACAATCCAGGGCAACATGGGTTCAGGGCTGGTCGCTCCTCCCTCTCACAACTACTGGATCACTATGATATGGCCTTGGATGCACTGGAAGAAAATCAGAATGTAGATGTAATATACACAGACTTTGCAGAAGCATTTGACAAATGCGATCATGGCGTAATAGCCCATAAAATACGTGCTAAAGGAATAACTGGGAAAGTGGGGAGATGGATCTTCAACTTCCTATCAAATCGAACACACAGAGTAGTGGTCAACAGAGTTAAATCAGAGGCTGCCATAGCGAAGAGCTCTGTTCCACAAGGCACAGTACTCGCCCCCATCATATTCCTCATCCTCATATCAGACATAGGCAGAGATATACACCACAGCACCGTATCATCCTTTGCAGATGATACTAGGATCTGCATGAAGCTGTCATCTGCTGAGGACGCGGTTAACCTCCAAGAAGATATAAAGTTTTCCAGTGGGCAACGGTAAACAATATGATGTTCAATTATCGTAGGGGTTCTTAAATGGAGATATCGAGGGTTGAAGGTAGACACACTTGTTGCATGGTAACATATATTGTCAGACTGAGATGATGAGGAATGGAGCCCGCTGCCTTGCCTGTCTGCTGAATGGTCTGCCTCCGAGTGAGAGCGGGGCAGAGGTATGAGCCTACACATGTGCATCCCGTGACATCACACAAAGCCACAGGCCTACAAGGGATCTCGTATCTAAAGCACATGGATGATACTAATATGCTATGCTATATAATACATGGAATACAGGGATCAGCAACTATGCTGACACAATGAGGACAAATTCCAACTACTCCGTTATGGAAAACTGGAGAAGATAATAACTAGAACAGAGTATACTACAGACTCTGGCCATACAATAGAGCGGAAAAATAATGTAAGGGACCTGGGAGTAGTAATGTCTGAGGATCTCACTTTCAAGGATCACAACAGTGCCACGATCGCAAGTGCAAAGAAAATGATAGGATGGATAATGAGAACGTTCAAAACTAGAGATGCCAAGCCAATGATGATCCTTTTCAAATCACTTGTTCTCTCTAGGCTGGAATACTGCTGTACATTAACATCTCCATTCAGAGCAGGTGAAATTGCAGATCTAGAGAGTGTACAGAGATCCTTTACTGCACGTATAAGTTCTGTCAAGCACCTTAACTACTGGGAACGCTTGGAAGCACTTGACTTGTACTCGTTGGAACGCAGGAGGGAGAGATATATCATAATCTACACTTGGAAAATCCTGGAAGGAATGGTCCCAAATCTTCACACAGAAGTCACTCCCTACGAAAGTAAAAGACTGGGCAGGCGATGCAAAATGTCCCCAGTTAAAAGTAGGGGCGCCATTGGTACACTAAGGGAAAACACCATGAATGTCCGGGGCCCAAGACTGTTCAACAGCCTCCCATCAAGCATTAGGGGAATTGCCAATAAGCCCCTGGCTGCCTTCAAGAGAGAGCTGGACAGATACCTAAAGTCAGTGCCGGATCAGCCGGGCTGTGGCTCGTACGTTGGACTGCGTGCACCCAGCAGTAACAGCCTAGTTGATCAGACCCTGATCCACCGGGAGGCCTGGTCATGGACCGGGCAGCGGGGGCGTTGATCCCCGGAATGACCTCCAGGTAACCTGCAGGGTGTGCTGCATCAACCATGCATCACCAGCAGCAGCTGCTATACATTCACAAGCAACCGCAGCAATAACAGTCATACATGCACAAGCAACAGTAACAGTTATACATTCAGCAACAACAGCAGCAACCCCAACACAACTACCCCCCATCCGCAGCACCAGCAGAAAAAACCACACCGGTACCTCCACCAGTTGTGGATATCCATTGCTAGCAGCATCACAACTACCAACTGCATTATCAACACCGTCACCAGCGTTACCACCACCAGCATTACCATCACCACAACCACCACCAGCATTACCATCACCACAACCACCACCAGCATTACCATCATCGTCATCACCACCACCACCGCTAGCAACATTAGCCGATATGCCAATTAGTGATTGGGAAGTAGAAAATAGAATTAACGGGGGAACCATCATCACCTGGGGTTGATAATATCTGGTGTTGAATAATTGAAGGGGGTTACTCAAGTCACAAGGCAACCTCTGTCCTATGTATTTAAGTCATTATATTTATCAGAACATTATCTTTAAAAATGGAAAAAAGTCATCCCACTACTTCCACCGAGTGATGGACATGTGGACCAGCGAACTGCTAACAGCAACAGCCTGGTTAAACAGTAAACTGACAAGCCTGGCCCCTGTTGGAGATGCGAGGACATGACAAACTCTGGAACCTTGTCGGACGTATCCATGTGTCACGTCACGTGACTAATATGTTGCATGGAATAACACCAAAGAGTTTATATAGGATAGGAAAAATTCAGTAAATAATTTTACGAAGGGTGAGAACAGTTGACATTGAGTACCAACGTTGCAGATAGCAACCTGTGTCGGGTTCTTTGACGACTTCCACTAAAGCAACAATCTTGCTTGATGAGTTAGTACGATGGCAGGTAAATGTAATCCATTATAACTAACACAAGGATAAACTGAATTAGTTTCATAGTTTTGTTTAAAGTTACTAATATTATAAGTAGACTCACCGCCAGGTGTACAAGCGAGATATTTTATACAACAGTCTTCTACTAGGACAGCTTTTTACTGTGTAGATCTTTATCAAGTAAACAGCTGATTACAGCTGTCAACACAGCGAGACTTTGTCCCAGTAGAAGTTTATTCAGCATCATGTCTTCTTCACATTGTTGAAGTAGTCCATCAGTAACCTCCCTGCCCTGCCCTGCCCTGCCTGCCTGCCTGCCTGCCTGCCTGCCTGCCTGCCTGCCTGCCTGCCCTGCTTTCCCTGCCCTGCCTGCCTGCCCTGCTTTCCCTGCCCTGCCTGCCTGCCTGCCTGCCTGCCTGCCTGCCCTGCCTGCCTGCCTGGAGACAATTCCTAAACTGAAAGAACCAGATATAAAGATTTAAAAATATTTAATGTATTTAAATCTCAAGAAAACTTGTAAACAATTCATCAGTGAGGCGCCATATTATTTTTTTTTTTTTTTTTTATTATCACACCGGCCGATTCCCACCAAGGCAGGGTGGCCCGAAAAAGAAAAACTTTCACCATCATTCACTCCATCACTGTCTTGCCAGAAGTGTGCTTTACACTACAGTTTTTAAACTGCAACATTAACACCCCTCCTTCAGAGTGCAGGCACTGTACTTCCCATCTCCAGGACTCAAGTCCGGCCTGCCGGTTTCCCTGAATCCCTTCATAAATGTTACTTTGCTCACACTCCAACAGCACGTCAAGTATTAAAAACCATTTGTCTCCATTCACTCCTATCAAACACGCTCACGCATGCCTGCTGGAAGTCCAAGCCCCTCGCACACAAAACCTCCTTTACCCCCTCCCTCCAACCCTTCCTAGGCCGACCCCTACCCCGCCTTCCTTCCACTACAGACTGATACACTCTTGAAGTCATTCTGTTTCGCTCCATTCTCTCTACATGTCCGAACCACCTCAACAACCCTTCCTCAGCCCTCTGGACAACAGTTTTGGTAATCCCGCACCTCCTCCTAACTTCCAAACTACGAATTCTCTGCATTATATTCACACCACACATTGCCCTCAGACATGACATCTCCACTGCCTCCAGCCTTCTCCTCGCTGCAACATTCATCACCCACGCTTCACACCCATATAAGAGCGTTGGTAAAACTATACTCTCATACATTCCCCTCTTTGCCTCCAAGGACAAAGTTCTTTGTCTCCACAGACTCCTAAGTGCACCACTCACTCTTTTTCCCTCATCAATTCTATGATTCACCTCATCTTTCATAGACCCATCCGCTGACACGTCCACTCCCAAATATCTGAATACGTTCACCTCCTCCATACTCTCTCCCTCCAATCTGATATTCAATCTTTCATCACCTAATCTTTTTGTTATCCTCATAACCTTACTCCTTCCTGTATTCACCTTTAATTTTCTTCTTTTGCACACCCTACCAAATTCATCCACCAATCTCTGCAACTTCTCTTCAGAATCTCCCAAGAGCACAGTGTCATCAGCAAAGAGCAGCTGTGACAACTCCCACTTTGTGTGTGATTCTTTATCTTTTAACTCCACGCCTCTTGCCAAGACCCTCGCATTTACTTCTCTTACAACCCCATCTATAAATATATTAAACAACCACGGTGACATCACACATCCTTGTCTAAGGCCTACTTTTACTGGGAAAAAATTTCCCTCTTTCCTACATACTCTAACTTGAGCCTCACTATCCTCGTAAAAACTCTTCACTGCTTTCAGTAACCTACCTCCTACACCATACACTTGCAACATCTGCCACATTGCCCCCCTATCCACCCTGTCATACGCCTTTTCCAAATCCATAAATGCCACAAAGACCTCTTTAGCCTTATCTAAATACTGTTCACTTATATGTTTCACTGTAAACACCTGGTCCACACACCCCCTACCTTTCCTAAAGCCTCCTTGTTCATCTGCTATCCTATTCTCCGTCTTACTCTTAATTCTTTCAATTATAACTCTACCATACACTTTACCAGGTACACTCAACAGACTTATCCCCCTATAATTTTTGCACTCTCTTTTATCCCCTTTGCCTTTATACAAAGGAACTATGCATGCTCTCTGCCAATCCCTAGGTACCTTACCCTCTTCCATACATTTATTAAATAATTGCACCAACCACTCCAAAACTATATCCCCACCTGCTTTTAACATTTCTATCTTTATCCCATCAATCCCGGCTGCCTTACCCCCTTTCATTTTACCTACTGCCTCACGAACTTCCCCCACACTCACAACTGGCTCTTCCTCACTCCTACAAGATGTTATTCCTCCTTGCCCTATACACGAAATCACAGCTTCCCTATCTTCATCAACATTTAACAATTCCTCAAAATATTCCTTCCATCTTCGTAATACCACTAACTCTCCATTTAATAACTCTCCTCTCCTATTTTTAACTGACAAATCCATTTGTTCTCTAGGCTTTCTTAACTTGTTAATCTCACTCCAAAACTTTTTCTTATTTTCAACAAAATTTGTTGATAACATCTCACCCACTCTCTCATTTGCTCTCTTTTTACATTGCTTCACCACTCTCTTAACTTCTCTCTTTTTCTCCATATACTCTTCCCTCCTTGCATCACTTCTACTTTGTAAAAACTTCTCATATGCTAACTTTTTCTCCCTTACTACTCTCTTTACATCATCATTCCACCAATCGCTCCTCTTCCCTCCCGCACCCACTTTCCTGTAACCACAAACTTCTGCTGAACACTCTAACACTACATTTTTAAACCTACCCCATACCTCTTCGACCCCATTGCCTATGCTCTCATTAGCCCATCTATCCTCCAATAGCTGTTTATATCTTACCCTAACTGCCTCCTCTTTTAGTTTATAAACCTTCACCTCTCTCTTCCCTGATGCTTCTATTCTCCTTGTATCCCATCTACCTTTTACTCTCAGTGTAGCTACAACTAGAAAGTGATCTGATATATCTGTGGCCCCTCTATAAACATGTACATCCTGAAGTCTACTCAACAGTCTTTTATCTACCAATACATAATCCAACAAACTACTGTCATTTCGCCCTACATCATATCGTGTATACTTATTTATCCTCTTTTTCTTAAAATATGTATTACCTATAACTAAACCCCTTTCTATGCAAAGTTCAATCAAAGGGCTCCCATTATCATTTACACCTGGCACCCCAAACTTACCTACCACACCCTCTCTAAAAGTTTCTCCTACTTTAGCATTCAAGTCCCCTACCACAATTACTCTCTCACTTGGTTCAAAGGCTCCTATACATTCACTTAACATCTCCCAAAATCTCTCTCTCTCCTCTGCATTCCTCTCTTCTCCAGGTGCATACACGCTTATTATGACCCACTTCTCGCATCCAACCTTTACTTTAATCCACATAATTCTTGAATTTACACATTCATATTCTCTTTTCTCCTTCCATAACTGATCATTTAACATTACTGCTACCCCTTCCTTTGCTCTAACTCTCTCAGATACTCCAGATTTAATCCCATTTATTTCCCCCCACTGAAACTCTCCTACCCCCTTCAGCTTTGTTTCGCTTAGGGCCAGGACATCCAACTTCTTTTCATTCATAACATCAGCAATCATCTGTTTCTTGTCATCCGCACTACATCCACGCACATTTAAGCAACCCAGTTTTATAAAGTTTTTCTTCTTCTCTTTTTTAGTAATTGTATACAGGAGAAGGGGTTACTAGCCCATTGCTCCCGGCATTTTAGTCGCCTCATACGACACGCATGGCTTACGGAGGAAAGATTCTTTTCCACTTCCCCATGGACAATAGAAGAAATAAAAAAGAACAAGAGCTATTTAGAAAAAGGAGAAAAACCTAGATGTATGTATATATATATATGCATGTGCGTGTCTGTGAAGTGTGACCAAAGTGTAAGTAGGAGTAGCAAGATATCCCTGTTATCTTAGCGTGTTTATGAGACAGAAAAAGAAACCAGCAATCCTACCATCATGCAAAACAGTTACAGGTTTTTGTTTCACAGTCATCTGGCAGGACGGTAGTACTTCCCTGGGTGGTTGCTGTCTACCAACCTACTACCTACAGGCGCCATGTGTACCGATAATGTTTTTAATGAGTATAAACGACTTAGCAAAGGTATTAGAAGACTGTGTGAATGTGTTTGTGAATGATGCTCAATTCTCGGGAAAAAAATGGTCAGTGAAAATGACTCGGGTCGATCACTTACAGGATGACTTGGATAGGTTGAGCAAATGACTTTGTGATCAAGAGGATGATGGGCTGATTTTTAATAGATGAAAACTGCACGGAGGGAGTAGGTCACGTGACTGAGGCTTCGCCAGGGAACCTGCCTATAAATGTTGCTTGGAAATTATGATTAGACCCTTGGCTGCTTTCTAGAGGGAGTTGGACAGATTCTTAAAGTTAGTACCCCATCAACCGGGCTGTGGTTCGTACGTTGGACTACGTGCGGCCAGCAGTAACAACTTGGTTGATCAGGTCCCATTCCACCGGGAGGCCTGGTCAAAGACTGGGCGCGGGGACGTTGAACCCCGGAACACCCAAGTAGACATAAGTAATACTGTTGACACATCACACTGTGGTGGGTGTGTGTGTGTGTGTGTGTGTGTGTGTGTGTGTGTGTGTGTGTGTGTGTGTGTCGAGGGTGTAGCGGGATAGGTCTTTACACAAGTATTTTATCAGTTCTGGGGTGGTGGCCCCCGAAATCGACTCCGGATCCTTCAAGGCACAGTACTCGCCCCGGTGTCTCCTCTTCAATGTGATATCTGGCATAGACTGGAACATAAATTGTAGCACTGTATAATCCTTTGCAGACGATACAAGGAGAATGAAATAGCTGACGACCATGTCTGAGGCTCACTGGTGTGCCCGGGACTAGGAGGAAACATGGCTTGCAGTCAAGTAGAATACCTAACGTTACCTGGAGGTTATTCCAGGGATCAACGCCCCCGTGGCCCGGTCCATGACCAGGCCTCCCGATGGATCAGGGCCTGATCAACTAGGCTGTTACTGCTGGCCGCACGCAGTCCAACGTACGAGCCACAGCCCGGCTGATCCGGCACTGACTTTAGGTATCTGTTATGAGGCATGTGGAAAAATACACTTATGTACAGTTCTGGACATTTAATAAATGTCCTGAACTGTACATAAGTGTCTGTTTCCACATCTTGTCGGTATCACCATACCATTTCCTCGTTATGAGGCATCTTTAGCTGAGTGGTTTAAGGCATCAGGTTGGAAACTAAACCACACTCATGGACAGCTACCAACGTGGGTTCGAATCCCGTTGGCTGAGATATTTCTTTGTATGTATGTGTGTGTAATACACTTGTTGACACCAGTACCTAGTAGTGAAATCTCCCTCCCTTCATTCCTCTTCCCTCTCCTACCCCACTAATTTTCCCTCTCCCACCCACGTTCCTCTCCACTGACCCTCCATCCCTCCCTCTACTTGCCACCCAGCCACAGAAATTCCCTCCCACCCACAATCCTCCTCCCCTCTCACTATAATTTTCTCGGCTCATTAATTTTTTGCTTTACATTATTTCACCAAAGATCAAATATCTTTTTCTCTTTCGTTATTCTGGCGTCACTGTTTGTTAGTAATTGTTGTGTGTTTGTTGTCGAGAACGACCTGGTTTGTGTGGGGGGGGGATGAAGGGGAAGTGATGAGAGACGTGTGGGACGGAAGTGGGAGACTTGGATTTGGCACAGGTGGGAGACTTGTGTGTATTGGCGTGGAATTTGGTAAATTTGTAAGGTGTGCTATAAGGGTGGAGAAAGATGGGAAGAGGAAGGAGAAAGACAAAGGAGAGGAATACGACATGAACAAGAGCTAATGTTAAGCCACTTGTACTCCTCACACTGTAATATTGCTCTCTGCTAATTGCCCACTTGTAACCACTACTCGTAATACCCTCAAATTAAGGCTGACAATTTCAGAGTACTTGCCTGATTCTTAGCTTCATGTTATTGCCAGATTGTGAGGCAGGATGAAGAGTGATTGTGTTAGATTGAACTAGGATATAATTCAACCTGAGTGTTGGGAAACCAGTAACAGCCTGGGTAATCAGGCAATTGTGATATTTATTCCTGATGGTGAGGAGTTAGTTCTCAACAAGCCATATTTTACAGACTTTATGGGCAGTATTTACCTAAAAGTTTATGAAAGGTTTAAATGTCTGTTTTAATGGTATGGATAATGGCTAAAGTGCTTTGCATATAGAACTGGATTAAAATTCTATTTCAGTTATTGAATTTACCTAGCATGGTTTCCGAAGGTTACCAGCCTCGCGGCCTGGTCCCAGGCACAAGCCGGAGGGATATTGCAGCAGTCATTGCTCTTCCATTATAAACCCACCCTCATATAACCAAAAAGTTCTATACTCTCTTAACACTGCACTCTTAAATTCAATTAAATTTCACTCTAGTCAACTTTTCTTATTCTTCATACTACACACTAAACCCTTTTTTAAGTTGATATTTACTTCCCTTCTGTCATTGCCACCAGTCTTCTTTTCCAACATTTCGTTCTTACTACCAATATGTAATGGCTAGACTTTTCAGTAGTTCTTTCCTCCATACCTCCCTACCTGCCACGCCTCTTACCTTATTTCTCTCATTCTGACCAGATTTGGCAGACGGTGCAAAATACCTCGACTAAAAAGCAAGGGTCTGACGGATACACTAAGAGAATTCGAAGTTTGGATCATTTTCTCAATACATTGTCAAATGTACCACACTTCAGAACACTCGTGACTTGACCTGATCTTTATCATCTCTTCTCGTTTCCAATATTTTCTTCACATTTCTTGGCTTCTGCCTAGGTGAGTTCTCTCCTGTGTGGTTTTGTCCTGCTGGTATTTAGTCCTACCCTCGTGGGTCATCCGCTCTCTTGCAGTGCTTTTCTCTTCTTAACTACCTCCAGTATTACTTCTACTACTACTACCGTAGCTATCACCACTCTTACTGCCACTTTAATTCTATTCCCTCCTCTCATTACACTGCTCCCATCCCCGCCTCCTCTCGTATATCTTCTGGCTCCCTTCCCTTCGCACTTGTGTGTGGCTAGTTAATGATCCAAGCCGGACCATCATGTGTTTGTCTCCTGTGTGCATGTTATTTGTGTATTGTTCCAGTCACGGTATTGTATCATTTTATTCTTTACATCTTCCTCTATACTTACATTCCCCTCCATACATCTCCCCTCCATACCTTACATCTCCCCTCCATAACTTACATCTCCCCTCCATAACTTACATCTCCCCTCCATACATCTCCCCTCCATACCTTACATCTCCTCTCCATAATCTCCCCTTCATACCTTACATCTCCCCTCCATACATCTCCCCTTCATACCTTACATCTCCCCTCCATACCTTACATCTCCCCTCCATACCTTACATCTCCCCTCCATACCTTACATCTCCCCTCCATACCTTACATCTCCCCTCTATACCTTACATCTCCCCTCCATACATCTCCCCTCCATACCTTACATCTCCCCTCCATACCTTACATTTCCCTTTCATACCTTAAATCTCCCCTCCATACATCTCCCCTCCATACCTTACATCTCCCCTCCATACATCTCCCCTCCATACCTTACATCTCCCCTCCATACATCTCCCCTCCATATATCTCCCCTCCATACCTTACATCTCCCCTTCATACCTTACATCTCCCCTTCATACCTTACATCTCCCCTCCATACATCTCCCCTCCATACCTTACATCCCCCCTCCATACATCTCCCCTCCATACCTTACATCTCCCCTCCATACCTTACATCTCCCCTTCATACCTTACATCTCCCCTCCATACCTCACATCTCCCCTCCATACCTTACATCTCCCCTTCATACCTTACATCTCCCCTCCCTTACCTTACATTTCCCCTTCTTGCCCTCGCTGGCTTGCCTCAGGGCAGCTTGCTTGTGTTGTGGTCCACGTGTGTGTGGTGAGGCATGCGTGGCTGTCCCTCTGCTTCACCAGGACAAACACTGCCCCTGACACTAATCCCAGCCTCCCCTTCTGTCCCGCTCTTCCTCACTATTCCTCCTCCTTTCCCTTCCCCTTTTCCCTCCTATCTCGGATCTTTCCTTCCTATTCCAACCCTTCCTGACTAATGTTATTTTTTTCCTCTCCTCTCTCTCTTTCTGCCCCGAATTACCTGTTATTTAAATGTCGAGGACTTCTGCCTCGTAGGTAATCACTTCAATAGGCGGTTTCAAGTCAGGCCTCCTAGTTCACGGCCTGCTTAGGCAGAATAATAATAATAATAATAATAATAATAATAATAATAATAATATGCATTTCTACATGATACAAGTATAAAGACGTAGTTGACATCAGTGACGTTATGTAGAGCATTTCGGGTTAATTTTCTTCCCCAAGATGCGACCCACACCATTCGGCTGACACCCAGTTACTTACTGCTAGGTGAACAGGAAGATCAGGTATCTTAAGGAAACACGACCAGTGTTTTCACCCGGGGATCGAACTACGGACACTCAGTGTGTGAGCACAATGTGTTCATTGCACGCAATGTGGCGTAGGCACAACCCATGTGATCAGGAGCTGCCTGGAGGAATTTGTGAATTTCTGCTTTGGAGGCACTTAGAGATCTGTTGGTATTTCCCGTTATACATGAAGGCAGGGTATTGAAGTCTTGCTCCCTTGACGCATATTAAGCTATTTCTTAGTGTACATATTACGCCACTGGTGCTGAGGGTGTTTTGCACCGTCTGCCAAGCTTCTTTCTCTCATAAGGAGAGCTTACTCACCTCACCCCAGGGAGCACATTTCAAGTGTTTTCTGGCGTGCCTAATGTTATATGAGCAGTGAAAGTTCTCTGCACATTCTGCAGACTTCTCATGGACCGGGTCTCGGGGGCGTTGACCCCCGGAACACCCTCTAGGTAGATCCTCAGTTTCTCCTTAAATTAAGGGGGTTGTTAGTGTACAGTAATATTCCAGTCTAGAGAGAAAACAGTTGACTTTAGTTTTATTATTACTGGCTTGCAATTACTTTGTTTTTAAGGCTCTTGTTAACCAGCTCATCATTTTCTTCGTGGTTGTGACCTTGACAATGTTTGTATTATTTTTTTATTTTTATTATCACACCGGCCGATTCCCACCAAGGCAGGGTGGCCCGAAAAAGAAAAACTTTCACCATCATTCACTCCATCACTGTCTTGCCAGAAGGGTGCTTTACACTACAGTTTTTAAACTGCAACATTAACACCCCTCCTTCAGAGTGCAGGCACTGTACTTCCCATCTCCAGGACTCAAGTCCGGCCTGCCGGTTTCCCTGAATCCCTTCATAAATGTTACTTTGCTCACACTCCAACAGCACGTCAAGTATTAAAAACCATTTGTCTCCATTCACTCCTATCAAACACGCTCACGCATGCCTGCTGGAAGTCCAAGCCCCTCGCACACAAAACCTCCTTTACCCCCTCCCTCCAACCCTTCCTAGGCCGACCCCTACCCCGCCTTCCTTCCACTACAGACTGATACACTCTTGAAGTCATTCTGTTTCGCTCCATTCTCTCTACATGTCCGAACCACCTCAACAACCCTTCCTCAGCCCTCTGGACAACAGTTTTGGTAATCCCGCACCTCCTCCTAACTTCCAAACTACGAATTCTCTGCATTATATTCACACCACACATTGCCCTCAGACATGACATCTCCACTGCCTCCAGCCTTCTCCTCGCTGCAACATTCATCACCCACGCTTCACACCCATATAAGAGCGTTGGTAAAACTATACTCTCATACATTCCCCTCTTTGCCTCCAAGGACAAAGTTCTTTGTCTCCACAGACTCCTAAGTGCACCACTCACTCTTTTTCCCTCATCAATTCTATGATTCACCTCATCTTTCATAGACCCATCCGCTGACACGTCCACTCCCAAATATCTGAATACGTTCACCTCCTCCATACTCTCTCCCTCCAATCTGATATTCAATCTTTCATCACCTAATCTTTTTGTTATCCTCATAACCTTACTCTTTCCTGTATTCACCTTTAATTTTCTTCTTTTGCACACCCTACCAAATTCATCCACCAATCTCTGCAACTTCTCTTCAGAATCTCCCAAGAGCACAGTGTCATCAGCAAAGAGCAGCTGTGACAACTCCCACTTTGTGTGTGATTCTTTATCTTTTAACTCCACGCCTCTTGCCAAGACCCTCGCATTTACTTCTCTTACAACCCCATCTATAAATATATTAAACAACCACGGTGACATCACACATCCTTGTCTAAGGCCTACTTTTACTGGGAAAAAAATTCCCTCTTTCCTACATACTCTAACTTGAGCCTCACTATCCTCGTAAAAACTCTTCACTGCTTTCAGTAACCTACCTCCTACACCATACACTTGCAACATCTGCCACATTGCCCCCCTATCCACCCTGTCATACGCCTTTTCCAAATCCATAATGCCACAAAGACCTCTTTAGCCTTATCTAAATACTGTTCACTTATATGTTTCACTGTAAACACCTGGTCCACACACCCCCTACCTTTCCTAAAGCCTCCTTGTTCATCTGCTATCCTATTCTCCGTCTTACTCTTAATTCTTTCAATTATAACTCTACCATACACTTTACCAGGTACACTCAACAGACTTATCCCCCTATAATTTTTGCACTCTCTTTTATCCCCTTTGCCTTTATACAAAGGAACTACGCATGCTCTCTGCCAATCCCTAGGTACCTTACCCTCTTCCATACATTTATTAAATAATTGCACCAACCACTCCAAAACTATATCCCCACAGCTTTTAACATTTCTATCTTTATCCCATCAATCCCGGCTGCCTTACCCCCTTTCATTTTACCTACTGCCTCACGAACTTCCCCCACACTCACAACTGGCTCTTCCTCACTCCTACAAGATGTTATTCCTCCTTGCCCTATACACGAAATCACAGCTTCCCTATCTTCATCAACATTTAACAATTCCTCAAAATATTCCTTCCATCTTCCCAATACCTCTAACTCTCCATTTAATAACTCTCCTCTCCTATTTTTAACTGACAAATCCATTTGTTCTCTAGGCTTTCTTAACTTGTTAATCTCACTCCAAAACTTTTTCTTATTTTCAACAAAATTTGTTGATAACATCTCACCCACTCTCTCATTTGCTCTCTTTTTACATTGCTTCACCACTCTCTTAACTTCTCTCTTTTTCTCCATATACTCTTCCCTCCTTGCATCACTTCTACTTTGTAAAAACTTCTCATATGCTAACTTTTTCTCCCTTACTACTCTCTTTACATCATCATTCCACCAATCGCTCCTCTTCCCTCCTGCACCCACTTTCCTGTAACCACAAACTTCTGCTGAACACTCTAACACTACATTTTTAAACCTACCCCATACCTCTTCGACCCCATTGCCTATGCTCTCATTAGCCCATCTATCCTCCAATAGCTGTTTATATCTTACCCTAACTGCCTCCTCTTTTAGTTTATAAACCTTTACCTCTCTCTTCCCTGATGCTTCTATTCTCCTTGTATCCCATCTACCTTTTACTCTCAGTGTAGCTACAACTAGAAAGTGATCTGATATATCTGTGGCCCCTCTATAAACATGTACATCCTGAAGTCTACTCAACAGTCTTTTATCTACCAATACATAATCCAACAAACTACTGTCATTTCGCCCTACATCATATCGTGTATACTTATTTATCCTCTTTTTCTTAAAATATGTATTACCTATAACTAAACCCCTTTCTATACAAAGTATTAGTATTAGTATTAGTAAGAGTAAAATCAGAATGCGTTACCCTGAGACCCCTTATATTCCTTTATCCATTCTTATCAGTGTTTTTACTGCTGCGTTAGTTGTACTGCTTCAAGTATTATTTCCTCAGTTTTTCGTATCTGAAATTTTTCGTCTTCAAGGGATGCCACTCGTACAAATTTTAGTAGCTTCTACAAATGATAACACTGCTAATATTTTTTTACCTTTGTCAGTGTCAGATATGAGAAAGAAAAAGATAATTAGGGTGAGTACTGTGCCTTGAGGAACAGAGATTTTCTTTGTGGCAGCCTCTGATTTAATTTATTGACTAATATTCATTGGATTCATTTTGTTAGATAAAAATACGTCTGCCCATTGTTCCTCTACACGTATTTTATGCGCTGTTAAATCATAGTCACACTTATCAAAGTTTTTGTCAAGTCCGTGTATACTGTATCTGTATTATGCTCGAATTTCCAGAATATCCATGACTATGTGAAGGTTCAAAAGTTGTAAGAGGCATGAGAAACCTGCTTTAAACCCATGTTGTCCTGGGTTGTGTAATTTTCACTTTGTGTTTAAGAATCTTGCCTGTTAGCACTTTCCAAGATTTTAGTAATATATGACATAGGTGCATGTCTTTCTTTCTATGTGTTTGCTTCATTGTCACCTTTATGTAGTGAAGACGGTAGTGGTCAGTGATTTGTGGGTAAGAGTCAGAATCTGCACTGTCTCCAGAAGATATCTGAAACCTTACCTTTACCTTTGATGAGTTCTGAGTTGTTCTACTCCCAGAGCCAGGCTCGTCTGGTACTTACCTGGAGGTTACCTGGAGGTTATTCCGGGGATCAACGCCCCCGCGGCTCGGTCCATGACCAGGCCTTCCGATGGATCAGGGCCTGATCAACTAGGCTGTTACTGCTGGCCGCACGCAGTCCAACGTACGAGCCACAGCCCGGCTGATCCGGCACTGACTTTAGGTATCTGTCCAGCTCTCTCTTGAAGGCAGCCAGGGGCTTATTGGCAATTCCCCTAATGCTTGATGGGAGGCTGTTGAACAGTTTTGGGCCCCGGACACTTATGGTGTTTTCCCTTAGTGTACCAATGGCGCCCCTACTTTTTATTGGGGGCATTTTGCATCGCCTGCCCAGTCTTTTACTTTCGTAGGGAGTGATTTCTGTGTGCAGATTTGGGACCATTCCTTCCAAGATTTTCCAAGTGTAGATTATGATATCTCTCTCCCTCCTGCGTTCCAACGAGTGCAAGTCAAGTGCTTCCAAGCGTTCCCAGTAGTTAATGTGCTTGACAGAACTTATACGTGCAGTAAAGGATCTCTGTACACTCTCTAGATCTGCGATTTCACCTGCTTTGAATGGAGGTGTTAATGTACAGCAGTATTCCAGCCTAGAGAGAACAAGTGATTTGAAAAGGATCATCATTGGCTTGGCATCTCTAGTTTTGAAAGTTCTCATTATCCATCCTATCATTTTCTTTGCACTTGCGATCGTGGCACTGTTGTGATCCTTGAAAGTGAGATCCTCAGACATTACTACTCCCAGGTCCCTTACATTATTTTTCCGCTCTATTGTATGGCCGGAGTCAGTAGTATACTCTGTTCTAGTTATTATCTCCTCCAGTTTTCCATAACGGAGTAGTTGGAATTTGTCCTCATTGAACATCATATTGTTTACCGTTGCCCACTGGAAAACTTTGTTTATATCTTCTTGGAGGTTAACCGCGTCCTCAGCAGATGACAGCCTCATGCAGATCCTAGTATCATCCGCAAAGGATGATACGGTGCTGTGGTGTATATCTGTCTGTGTCTGATATGAGGATAAGGAATAAGATGGGGGCGAGTACTGTTCCTTGTGGAACAGAGCTCTTCACTATGGCAGCCTCCGATTTAACTCTGTTGACCACTACTCTTTGTGTTCGATTTGTTAGGAAGTTGAAGATCCATCTCCCCACTTTCCCAGTTATTCCTTTAGCACGTATTTTATGGGCTATTACGCCATGATCGCATTTGTCAAATGCTTTTGCAAAGTCTGTGTATATTACATCTGCATTCTGATTTTCTTCCAGTGCATCCAGGGCCATGTCTTAGTGATCCAGTAGTTGTGAGAGGCAGGAGCGACCTGCCCTGAACCCATGTTGCCCTGGATTGTGCAGATTTTGGGAATCCAGGTGATTTGCAATCCTGTTTCTTAGCACTCTTTCAAAGATTTTTATGGTGTGGGACGTCAGAGCTATTGGTCTATAGTTCTTAGCTAATGCTTTATTGCCACCTTTATGGAGTGGGGCTATATCCGTTGTTTTAAGTGACTGTGGAATTTCACCCATGTCCAAGCTCCTCCTCCATAGTGTACTTAGGGCATGCGAGAGGGGTTTCTTGCAGTTCTTAATGAAAACAGAGTTCCACGAGTCTGGGCCCGGGGCTGAGTGCATAGGCATGTTGTCAATGGCTTTTTCGAAATCTATCGGAGTTAGGGTAATGTCGGAAATCTGGCATACATTTATGGAGTTTTGAGGCTTATGAAGAAATCATTTGGGTCGTCGATCCTCAGACCGATTAGTGGTTCACTAAACACAGAGTCGTACTGGGATTTCAATATTTCACTCATTTCCTTGTTATCATCTGTGTAAGTCCCATCCTGTCTGAGTAAGGGCCCGATACTAGATGTGGTATTTGCCTTGTTTTTGGCATATGAAAAGAAATATTTTGAATTTCTTTCAATTTCACTAATAGCTTTAAGCTCCTCCTGCCTCTCCTGGTTCCTGTAAGAGTCATTTAACTTAAGTTCGATAGTTTCCACTTCCCTGGTCAGCGCCTCCTTTCGTGTATCAGATATTCTAGCACTCCTGAGGAGCTCAGTGACTCTTCGTCGTCTTCTGTAGAGGGAGCGTCTTTCTCCAGTTTACTCCTGCTTTTCTTCTTTCTTAGGGGAATATGCCTAGAACATGCTTCGGCTACTAGGAAGTTGATCCTTTCAAGGCACTGGTTTGGATCCATGTTATTTAAGACATCTTCCCAACATGTTTCGTTTAGGACATGGTTTACTTGGTCCCAGTTGATGTTCTTGTTGTTGAAGTTGTATTTTGTGAAGACACCTTCCCAGGTACATGCATTCTGCTGATCAGGACCCCTATGCATGTACGTCTGGACTTCGATTAGGTTGTGATCGGAATTAGTTGTTTTTGATATTCTTATGTCTCTTATCAGGTCCTCATTATTTGTGAAGATAAGGTCAAGTGTGTTTTTTTAGTCTTGTTGGCTCCACTATCTGCTGGCTTAAGGTGTGTTTTTCGCAGAGACTTAGTAGCTCATGTGTGTGTGACCTTTCATCTGCGCTACCTCCGGGGATTGTTTCAGCTATAACATTATTTGCTACATTCTTCCATTTTGTATGCCTTAGGTTGAAATCACCAAGCAGTAAGATGTTTGGGGAAGGAGCTGGAAGGTTTTCCAAACAGTAATCAATTTTCAGTAGCTGTTCCTTGAACTGTTGTGAGGTTGCATCTGGTGGCTTGATAGAACTTCAACTACCTCATTTGTGGTGTTCAGCAACTCCTTGCAGATAAGGGACTCTTTGACATACAGGCCAACCTCCCCTTGTTGCCTGTTTTTTTCTGTCGCATCTAAAAAGGTTGTAACCACTTATCCATATTTCACTGTCAAAGTGATCTTTTGTGTGAGTCTCTGTGAAGGCTGCAAACATTGCATTAGACTCCTCTAGAAGTCCACTGATAAAAGGTATTTTGTTGTTGGTGGATGGCTTAAGGCCCTGTATATTAGCAAATATGAACGAGGTTGTATTCTGTGTTTATTGGGGGGATTTTGTTATTGGCATCAGTAGTTGTAATTCTGGAGGGCCATGGGTGGCCACTGGCTGCGCCTCCAGTCCAACAAGGCTCCAAGGTGGTGGACTATTTTTGTTATTTCCTTCCATTTTGTTTTTCCATTTCCTGCCACTAAAAAATCACCTGGAGTTGGGTTGTCGTAGCTACTGTTTGTCTTGTGGGGTCTGTGCCTCCTGGTCCCTTTTAGATGGTATGCAGGGCAGTTGATGTTGTAACACTGCTTCTGGAGGACCGAGGAGTGACACATTTTTGGGTGAAAGAAAGAACAGGAAGAAGAACGACACACTCCTTTAGACAGGAGGTCGCTACATTTTTTGGGATGCTCAAAGTTGCATGTCTCATTTTTCTTCCCTGTTATTCCATGCTTACAGATGCCCCAAGCATAATATTTGCACAAATTCACCTTTGGTTGAGAATTGTTGGGAGGTGTCTTGTCAATTTCTGCAGGTTCTGGGACTGCACTATAATCCTCAGTATCCAAGCCAGGGCCACCCCGTCCTGGATTCCACTTGCCTGACCCACATATCCATCACAGCCTGGTTGATCTGGCACCTGGTGAAGATACTTGTCTAGTTTTCATTGAAGACTCCCACACTTATCCCAGCAGTGTTTCTGTTATCTTCTGGTAAGATGCTGTGATTTTTTTTTTTTGTATATTTTTCTTTTCATAAATACTTTTTTCCAGGAGCTTAGACCTAGATCAGAGTGCAATGGCTTCGTCAAAATCCAGTTGGCTTAAAACATCGCAATAGCCAAACACTGCGATTCGCAACCTCGACGCAAGTTTATGGCAACGTTGCCACAGTAAAATGTCCTTTTACCTAACATATTGTTGGTAATTCTACACATTCATGAACACTGCATAAGGATTGTCAATGTTTAGCGCACTTAATATTTGACCGAATACAGTCTTGAAGTAGGTAAGGAACACGGCGCCGAAATAAAGGGTGGAGACAGGAAAGAGAAGACTTAAAGAAGTGGGAAGAATGCAAGAATAAAGGAAACGATAATAGCAGTAAAACAAGAAACAAAACAACCTGGAGAAACATGCTCAGGGGAAGGTAAACAAGAGAATCTGGATGACTTCTCGGAAAGCGAGAGTGAGTCTTGGCTCAGTAAATGTAGGCAGTCAGGACATTTGCAAATACTTTGCTAAAGGGATGTGCCTATATAGGAGAAAATGCTGGTATCAACAGACCAAGCATCACAAGGGAAGGGAGGTGTCGCTTTGAAAAGGAATACATGTACTCCCATCCAGAGATATACATAGCCTTAATGCAGCTCATGATATTGCAAGAAACCTCAAAATATTTCTATTCGTATGTAAAAACCAAGCTAAGAGCTACCTGTGGAATTGAACCCTTAAGAGGATTTTCATATACTGACGATGAACAGGAAATAAGCGAAATTTTAAAAGACCAATGTGACTCGGTATTCAGCAATCCACTAAATGACAGCAGGATGGAGAATGCAGAAACATTTTTTCATTCCATTGGAAGGCCTCACAGACCAACTATCTGACATTAGTGCTAACCTCATTGAATTCGAAAAAGATATTGAAAACATGCCCGCTTACTCAGCACCTGGACCAGATTCATGGAATTCCTTGTATATAAAAATCACAAAGTACCTCTAACACGAACCCTCGGAATTGTCTGTAGAAAGAATTTAGATTTAGGTGAAATACCCGAGACCTTAAAAAGTGCAGACATAGCTCCTCATCATAAGTCAATGAAAGAGTGATAACACACCTAACTTCCCAGTTACGCCTGTCATAACTGGGAAGGTAGGCAGATGGATTTTCACTTTTCTAACACACACAACAGAAAAAGTAGGACACAGAGCAAATTCCAGCATCAGCGAAGTAATAATTTCAATACCCCAAGGCACTGTCCTGGCACCTCTGCTGTTTCTTATCCTCACACCATATATATAAACACCCGTCACAGTTGTGTGTCAGTATTTGCAGATGACACTAAAATAAGCATGAAAGTCACCTCGGTAGAAGACACTGAAAAATTGCAAGAAAATGCAAGCATCGTTCTCCAGTGGGCAGTGGAGAACATAATCAGTGGTGTAAGTTCCAGCTGCTTAGGTATGGAAAGAATGAAGAACTCAAAAGAGACACCGTATACAAAACTCACGAAGATCGTCAAATAGAACGAAAGGAACACGTGAAAGACTTGGGAGTAATTATGTCAGCTGACCTTTCTTTCAAAAGAACACATTAAGACCAGTGTCACGACATCCAGAATGATGACGGGGTGGATAATGAGAAGTTTCAAAAGAAGAAAAATAGTGCCACTGTTGACACTTTTTCAAATTACTTGTGCCCTCTCATTTGGAATATTGATCAATGTTGACGACCCCGTTCAGGGCAAAAGAAATATCAGAGCTGGACAAGACACAGATCGTATACGGCCCGCATAACGCATTTAAATTACTGGTAGCACCTTAAAAGACCCAAATATGTACTCAGTGAAGGGGAGAGGGGAGGAGAGAGAGATGCATGTTAATATATACCTGGAAAGTACTTGAAGGCCTTGTCCCAAATCTGTACAATACCATCAGAAACACTGTTGGGACAAATGTAGAAGTCTTCAAGAGGAAACTGGACAAGCATCTCCACCAGGTGCCAGATTAACCAGGCTATGATGAATATGTGGGCCAACGGGCCACCAGCGGCAACAGCCTGGTTGACCAGTCAAGCACTAGACGAGCCTAGCCCAAGGCCAGCCTCTGGAATTAGAAAAACTCTCGGAACTCATCAAAAGTATTTAAAAAGGTATATATCAAAGGTTTTCAAGAAAGATCGCGACAAATTCCTCAAAATAGTATCTGATCACCTGGATTGTGGTGCACAAGTTGACTGCAGGCGGCGGGCAGCCAGGAGCTAGCAGCCAGGAGGCCTGGTCTAGGACCGTGCTGTGGGGGCGGTGACTCCCGGAAGCCACTCCAGGTAAGTGTTAGCAAACATTGTAGGTGTTAGAAGAAGCTTGTTAGATGGTAAAGTGGCAAGTAGAACAGGAGGGCAGGAGTGGTGCGCTGAAGGTGGATGCGGTCAGGAGAGGACAGATGTGGGCAGGAGACCGCAGGTGCGGGCAGGACAGGGCAGGTGCGGGTAGGACAGGGCAGGTGCGGGTAGGACAGGGCAGGTGCGGGCAGGTACAGGTTGTCAATCAGGGTGGGAGCGGTGGGTCACCGCCCACGTTCTACTGTATCAGGTGAGCCATCATAACCGCCCTGATGTACCACCCCGCCGCCGCTTCTGCCGCCACCCGCCGCCTCCTGCCGCCTCCTGCCGCTGCCACTTACCGGGAAAATAAAAGGCAGGGGTAAAAAACATAGCAAACTTAGAAAGGAAAGAAGAAAGCTTTAAGAAGAGCAGGGAAGAACGTAGGGAAAATTTTGACAGGGAACTTTAGTAAGGAGAAGAAAGTAAAGGGAAGGTTAGGTGGAGCAGGGAAACATTAATGACAGGGGATCGGGGGGGGGGGGGAGCATGGAAATAAGCTTGAAAAGGCGAGAGAAATTTGAAAAGGCAGGAGAAAAGGAGTGTAAATGGAGTACAGGTTCAGAGGGATGAAGGGCAATCTTTCTCCTGGAGAATGTCCTCCCTTTTTCCTCCCTTCCCCAGTCTCCTTCCCTCCCACCTTCCCTCCCTCCCTCCCTCCCTGAATATATGACTGCCCTCTCTTATTTATTTAGGATCATTTTTAGAGAGTACACACGGAGGGAAAAATTAAATTAACCTCTCAAAGGATTTCAGCGTTAATTATAAATATTGTTATCCCCTACCCTGCCCCTAGTCTCCTGAACTGTTGTCTCCCTTTATCCCCTACCCTGCCCCTAGTCTCCTGACTGTTGTCTCCCTTTATCCCCTACCCTGCCCCTAGTCTCCTGAACTATTGCCTTCCTTTATTCCCTACCCTGCCCCTAGTCTCCTGACTGTTGTCTCCCTTTATCCCCTACCCTGCCCCTAGTCTCCTGAACTATTGCCTCCCTTTATTTCCTACCCAGCCCCTAGTCTCCTCACTGTTGTCTCCCTTTATCCCCTACCCTGCCCCTAGTCTCCTGAACTGTTATCTCCCTTTATCCCCTACCCTGCCCCTAGTCTCTTGAACTGTTGTCTCCCTTTATTCCCTTCCCTGGTCTGCCCTGCCTTGCCCTGCCCTGCCCTGCCCTGCCCTGGTTTGCCCTGCCCTCCCTTGGCTAATTTCGGCTTGTCTTCCCTTGCCTACACTCTCTGACCTGACGTGCCTGCCTGCCCTTTCCTGCTTTTCCCTGCTTTACTCTGCCTGCCTGCCTTTCGTACCTGCACTCCCAGCATGCCCTGCCCTTTGATATACCTCTCACGAGTTTCGAGAGTTTGAGAGAAGGTATATAAAACTTTCACGGCACATATTAGTTCATCCAGCTCCCTAATTACTGGGAGCATTTTAAGTCCCTTGACACATACTCCTTGGAACGTAGACGAGAAAGATACTTCATAATTTACGCCTGGAATATCCTAGAGGGTCTGATCCCAAATCTGCACACACAAATCACTCCCTACGAAAGAAAAGACTCGGCAGACGGTGCAGTCAACCCCCAATGAAAAGCAGGGGTACCTTGAGTACCACAAAGAGAAAATATTATTTGTCCGGATGTGCGGCCAGCAGTAACAGCCCGGTTGATCAGGTCCTGATCCACCGGGAGGCCTGGTCAATGACCGAGCCACGGGAGCATTGACCCCCGAAACACCCAGGTGAACATCACCCCCCCCTGAAATCCCCCACACCACCATCCTTCTGAAATCCCCCACACCACCATCCCTCTGAAACCCCCACACCACCATCCCTCTAAAATCCCCCGCCGCCTCCATGTACTTACCCCTACTGAAACCCCCCACTACCACTATGTACACATCCCCTCCCTCGCCATCCCCCACCATACACCTCCCCCAGCACACCTGCCCCGCGCTAACTGGACCTTTATCTGCCCCGCCGGACGGCTCACCCACCTACCCGCCCCCACCTGTGTCATGTAAATTAGGCTCTTGTGTTGGGGCGCCAGAGGGCGGGGATCAGCGTGAGGGACAAGGTGCGGGTTGCTCACCTTTGTCTATGCTCAATGTCACGCTTTTCATGTCCCACCCAACAATCATTCCATTTTCACCTCTTTGCCAGTGTTCCCTAAGGGAGAAATTTGTGTGATGCACTCAGGACGTGGAAGGTGAGGGTGAGACAAGGTGTTTTAAGCCTTATTTGGTAGGTTGTGAGGGGTGGGAGTTGCATGCAGGCACGAGTTCCCCACATACGATATGTGCAAGGTATTGTGTGTCATATTTTAATGGGTTTTAAGAGACAAACTCGTGTGAAATCTATTTTTGAGATGTGAGGGTGGCGTCGTTGGGAGGGGGAGGAGGGGGATTGTTCTCCATGGAGAGTGAGTGGGGGGGGGGTATGTTATGGTGGTGTGTGGGCGGGGGGCAGGGGTTGATATAGGAGCGGTGTGGGGTGAAGTTTGTTGGCGTAGGGTGTGTTTGTGGGCGTGGGGTGGCGTGTGTGTGGGGTGGGGGTTAACCCAGTGGGTGGGTGGGGTTGGCGAGGATTAGACTTTCAGATTTTTGCTGTCGAAGTGGCTAGTGTATTGTGCACCCCATACCCATCCTGTGGAGGGTAGCGCAAGAGCATATGGATACACACAAGGCCTAGGAACTAGGCCCCAAAAGGGTTTACTGGAGTACATTTGTATTTAGTTTAGAAAGACATGTAAGTAAACACTATAACATATTTATTAGAAAACGTTTCAGTCCTGGGACCTTGATCACTTCTAACATACAGAAGTAGAAAGACATTGTATATGTTAAAGTGATCAAGGTCCCAGGACCGAAACGTTTTCTAATAAATATGAAAGACACTTACGTGTCTTCTAAACCAACCTGTCGGTATTTATTACCAAGGTTTATAACATCTGTATTTATATCTACAGTTCACTTATCTTTTATGAGCAAATTGAGAAAATTTGCTTTAATATGTCTGGTATCTTATTTTCATCAGTAAGATATCTTGACATCACATTTATTATAGTGTGTATGTCTGTATTCCTCAATAACTGGAAAATAAAGCATATAGTGTTCAAGACTGGTCACATACTTTTATCATCATCTGTGTCTACCAAACTGCTGTAGTACTTGTAACCAATCTAAGACTGGCTTACAGATCTACTCAGGCTTCTAACGCCATTCCTATATCATTGTTTCATTATTTACTTCTCAACTAATATTATATCTAATGCTAGACACACGCATATAGTTATATCTTACATTTTCCTTATTTTTTTGACACATGAACTTTATAACAAAGGAGTAATCCAATGTGTAATAGAATCCATAATAATTGTGCATTTATCTAAAGCCTTGGTAGAGAACAGAGGATGCTCTGTTTGACAGATATCTTATTATCCAGCTGAGTACATTACCACCTATATTCATCTTGGCTAGTTCATGTAGTATGATTCTGTTTGCGATATCAAATGCAGATTTTAGATCAAGAAATGTGGTAAAAAGGTGGAAATACAATTCTGCACACTTTTTCCCTTTCATGAACCCATAGAGATGGGAAAGTTGATGTCTGTTAGGTATCATTCTTTCCAGTGTTTTACAAAGACAAGTGTACCAGGCTGTTGTGGGTTAGGGATAGGCACAATGAGACTTTTGTTCCAGAAAGTAGAAAGAACTCTCTTGATGTAACTGAGATTATACAGTACTAACAAAGGGTTATCAGGGACACATGCCTTAGAGTTCGGTGGATATAAGTTATACCATCTTCTCCAGGAGCAGTTCATCCATCTTTATGTAATGTATTATCTGATTCATGTAGTGTAAAGAGGCAATTATTCAAATTAATATTTTACCTTGAAAAAGTAATCAATTCCAACCTCTTTTTTAGGAGCACACTCTAGGTTTGTTCTAATATGAGATTGGAGATTTTCATGCCAGGATGTTTTGGACCAGGTACTTACTAGGTCATTTGCTTTTTCAAGAAAAAAGGGAATAGGCAACATTACCAGTCTTTTTCCTGGTTATTTTATTTTCTTCTTTCCTGGCTAAACAAACTGTTCCCATTCCTGTTGCCTAGGTAATTGTTTTCCATTCCTTGCATTTGTTAGTGCAGCTTGGAAAGTTTCTGAGCAAGTCTACATTCGCGAAACACTTTACCAGTTTGGTCGGTGAGGAAGCCGCAAACTAACTTAAAATATTATTGACAACCATCATCACAAACACTGAGTGATACTCTAGCCTCCTTTTCTTCTTACTCTCTCCTTCCACCAACCCTATCCTAACAGTTGATGTCCTTCATCCACCTTACAGGTGCTCCCTCTCATCCACCTTACAGGTGCTCCCTCTCATCCACCTTACAGGTGCTCCTTCTCATCCACCTTACAGGTGCTCCCTCTCATCCATCTTACAGGTGCTCCCTCTCATCCATCTTACAGGTGCTCCCTCTCATCCACCTTACAGGTGCTCCCTCTCATCCACCTTACAGGTGCTCCCTCTCATCCACCTTACAGGTGCTTCCTCTCATCCATCTTACAGGTGCTCACTCTCATCAATTTTGTGTACCTTGTTTTTCTCTAAATTTGTATTGTTGTGTAATATGTAATATATATCTTACAGGTACGTTGATGCGTGTAGAATGTGCTCCTCTTAGGTGAGTACCTGCACTCTTGGGTGAGTACCTGGCACTCTTAGGTGAGTACCTGACACTCTTGGGTGAGTACCTGGGACCTCTGTCACGCTGTCTAACGTACGAACCACAGCCCGGTTGATCGGGCACTGACTTCAGGTATCTGTCCAGCTCCCTCTTGAAAGTAGCCAGGAGTCTAATGGTAATATCCCTTATGTATGATGGGAGGCTGTTGAGCAGTCTTGGGCCCCGGACACTGTTTTCTCTTAGTGTACTAACGGCACACCTGCTTTTCATTATGGGTATGTTGCACCTTCTACCTAGTCTTTTTCTTTGGTATGGAGTATTTCTGTGTGCAGATTTAGGTCCAGTCCTTACAGGATTTTCCAGGTTTAGATTATGATTTATCTTTCTGGCTTGCGTTTCGGGAAGTACAGGTCAAAGGACTTCAAATGTTCTCAGTAATTAAGGTGCTTGACTGAGCTAATACATGCAGTGAAGGTTCTCTGCATTGTCTAGCTCTGCAATTTCACCCTTGAATTGGGAACGTTAGTTTACAGCAACATTCCAGCCAATAGAGGACAGGTTAAGAGGATCATCATTGGCTTGGCATCCCTTTTTTGAAGGTTCTCACTATCCATCCTATCATTTTCCCGCAGTTGTGATCTTCTGACATTATCATTCTTAAGTCCTTCACATAAATTTTTCGTTTTATTATGTTTTTAGAATTTTATTTTATACTCTGATCTAACTTTTATTTCCTCTGAGTTTTCCATAATGAAGTAACTTAATGAATATTGTTTTCCGCGGCCCATTAGAAAACTTGTTTTATATCATGCAAATTCTAGTATCGTCAGCATTGGAAGATACGATGCTATAGTTTTACATCTCTGTGTCAAATATGAGGATGAGGAAAATGATGGGATCAAGTACTGTACCTTATGGAACAGCCTTTCACTGTTACCGCCTCTTGGCTTACTCTGTTTATTGTTACTCGTTGTGTTCTGTTGGCTAGAATGTTAAAGATCCTTCTGCACGCTTTTCCAGTTATTCCTTTAGCGCGCATTTTGTGCGCTATTTCACCACGATTGCACTTGTCAAAGGCTCACGCTAAGTCTGTGTACATTACATCTACATTTTGCATTCTGTTTGTCCTGCAGTACGTCCAAGACCATGTCATAGTAGTCCAGTAGTTGCGAGACCCATGTTGCCCTGGGTTGTGCAGTTGTTAAGAATCCAAGTCGTGATTTTGCTTCTTAGAAATCTGTTGTGATCCTTGAAATTAATATCCTCCAATATTATCACTCTTAAGTCTTTCTCGTTAGTTTTTCGTTCTAGTCTCCTCTTGGAAATATCCAACTTTATGATTATATCTGATAATTCATCAGGTCGCCCATTCTTTTATAAACGTAGAGAATGTTACGTTTTAAGATCTAGGTGAGTAGTTTCAGTAAGCTAATTGATTGGTTTGTGTAGGTGAGATAGGTGGTGAGTGGGTTGTATGTTAGAGTGATGTTGATGGTAGGGTTGGGCAGTGTGAAGATGGTTGAGAAGGCGTGAAGAGGATAAGTAGGTGGTCGGAGTTGGTTGTGTGATGGGGAGGTTGTTAGTGAGGTTCGGTAGGGTAGGGTGATGGAGGTGTAAGGGAGTGATTGATGGGGAGGTGGTTGGTAGTGGATGGTATCGTAATGGTGTAGGGGGGGGGTCATGGATTGGGAGTAGGTGGCAGGGAAGGTGGTGTCTGGAGAGGTTGTCAGTAGGGTAGTGTATGGTGATTGTGGTGTATGGAGGGCTATGGATGGGTATGTGAGTGGTAGGGTAAGGAAGGAATGGTAGTAGTAGCGTAGGAGGGGTCATAGTGGCTCGCCTGGCACCTGTCATGTCCCTGGAGGCGCCTCAGCCTTTCTCTACCTCCCCCCAAACCCTTATTTAACTTCCCTCCACATCCCCCTTCCCGACCCCGTTTTTCCTCCTGCCCCTTCATTTTGCCTCCACCTCCACAATCCTCATTTTAACTTTCCACCTCCTTCGTCTTCCCTACCCCACATTTTACCACAGTTGGAAACAGCAAATTTCGAAGCCGATATGAACTTGGTCTTCCAGTGAGCCACAGGAAACAATGTAAAGTTTATTGAAGACAAATTTCAGTCACTGCATTACGGAAAAATTGAGGAAATAAAGACATGAACCAATTATATAAGTTGTGTCAAACACCTTCATTACTAGGAACGCTTGGAGTCTCAATCTGTACATAATGGAGCGCAGGCGAGATACATCATAATCTACACCTGGAAAATTCTAAAGCGACTAGTCCCAAATCTGTATACAGATGTCAGTAGTGTTACTGTGTACTGTGAAGTATACTTGGATAATCTCAGTTATTTTATAGACAGGCTCCCTTGCTAGCTGTGACGTCACGAGACCCGTCACGTGAGAGTCGTAGGATGAACACACTGGCCTATGGCTCACATGTGATGGCTCTCGTGACGTCACGGCTAGAAGGGAGCCTATCTATAAAGTAGCTGGGATTATCTAACTGTACTACACAGTAACACCACTGACACAGAGACCTGGTCGTAAACCGGGCCGCGGGGGCGTTGATCCCTGGAATACCCTCCTGGAGTCTACCTGGAGGGTATTCCGGGGATCAGCGTCCCCGTGGCCCGGTCCACGACCAGACCTCCCGGTGGATCAGAGCCTGATGAACGAGGCTGTTACTGCTGGCCGCACGTAGTCAAACGTACAAACCACAGCCCGGCTGATTAGCTCCCTCTTGAAGGCAGCCAGGGGTTTATTGGGGGTATTCTGCACCGCCTGTCCAGTCTTTTACTTTTGTAGTGAGTGATTTGTGTGTGCAGATTCGAACCCATCCCTTCTAGGATTTTCCAAGTGTAAATTATGATGTATCTCATTCGCCTGCGTTCCAGCGAGTACAAATCAAGTGCTTCTAAGCACCAGGTAGACTCCAGGTAAAAATCATTCCCTACGAAAGCAAAAGACTGGGCAGACGATGCAACATAACCTCAATGAGAAGTGGGGGCGCCATTAGTGTACTAAGACACCAAGAGAGAGCACAGTAAATGTCTGGGGCCTAAGACTGTTCAACAGCCTCCCACCAGGCATAAGGGAAATTACTAATAGATCCCTGGCTGCATTCAAGAGGGAGCTGAACAGATGCGTAAAGTCAGCACCCGATCAACCGGCCTGTGGTTCGTATGTTGGACTACGTTCGGCCAGCAGTAACAGCCTGGTTGATGAAACCCTAATCCACAAGGAGGCCTCATCAAGGATCGGGCCGCGGGGGCGTTGACGCGTGGAACACCCTCCAGGTAGACTCCAGGTAAGCATAAAATTAGCCACTAGTAGAGTGAAAAGCAAACATTGAGGGACTTGGGAAGTGATACTCTCATAGGTTCTCACCTTCAAGGATTACAACAGTGTCAAAAGAGGAGATGGCAAGCCAGTGATGATCTTAAGTCATTTATTCTCTCTAGGCTGGAATATCGCTGGACATTAACAGTAGGCGAAATTGGTGACCTGGAGTATTCTCCAGAAGTGCTTGACAAAAAAAATAATTCTTGAGGGATTGGTCTGAAATCTGCACACACAAATCACTCCCTACAAAAGTAAGAGTTTCGGCAAACGGCGCAAAATCCCCCGATGAAAGCAGAGGCAGCATGAGCACACTGAGAAATAACACAATAAGTGACACTGCACGTATAAGTTCTGTCAAGCACCTTAACTACTGGGAACGCTTGGAAGCACTTGACTTGTACTCGTTGGAACGCAGGAGGGAGAGATATATCATAATCTACACTTGGAAAATCTTGGAAGGAATGGTCCCAAATCTGCACACAGAAATCACTCCCTACGAAAGTAAAAGACTGGGCAGGCGATGCAAAATGCCCCCAATAAAAAGTAGGGGCGCCATTGGTACACTAAGAGAAAACACCATAAGTGTCCGGGGCCCAAAACTGTTCAACAGCCTCCCATCAAGCATTAGGGGAATTGCCAATAAACCCCTGGCTGCCTTCAAGAGAGAGCTGGACAGATACCTAAAGTCAGTGCCGGATCAGCCGGGCTGTGGCTCGTACGTTGGACTGCGTGCAGCCAGCAGTAACAGCCTAGTTGATCAGGCCCTGATCCATCGGGAGGCCTGGTCGTGGACCGGGCCGCGGGGGCGTTGATCCCCGGAATAACCTCCAGGTAACCTCCCTTCATGCATCAGTGGAATTATCAATAGACATCTAGATACGTATTTTCAAGATGGAACTTGTTAAGGTTCCCAAGTCAATTCGTGTTGAGCTGGGCTGTGGTGTGTGTTGGACTACGTGTGACAAGTATTAAGAACGTGGCAACCAGGAAGACCTGGTCTGAGACCGGGCCGCGGGGAAGGGGAAACTACCTTCAGGTAAACTTAAAGATTCTCTTGCCCACCTTCCCTCACATAAAGGGGTAACCCTCACATTACATGAAGAGTCACCTCCACCTTCCCTTAATGAAGGGCCATCGCCACCTTCCCCTACATGAAGGGCCACCTCCACCTTCCCCTACATGAAGGGCCACCTCCACCTTCCCCTACATGAAGGGCCACCTCCCCACTACCCTCACCTATATTCAACACAGGTACCCCTCCTCCTCCCATCCCCTGCTTCTAACTGTTAGTTATCTAAGAGGTTATATATTTACACCTGTGTACATATATTTATACCCGTGTTCATATATTTACACCTGTATTCATATATTTACACCTGTATTCATATATTTACACGTGTGTTCGCATATTTACCCATGTGTTCATATAGTTACACCTGTATTCATATATTTACCCATGTGTTCATATATTTACACGTGTTTGCATATTTACCCATGTGTTCATATATTTACACACGTGTTCATATATTTACCCATATGTTTATATATTTACACCTGTGTTCATATATTTACACCTGTGTTCATATATTTACACCTGTGTTCATATATTTACACCTGTGTTCATATATTTACACCTGTGTTCATATATTTACACCTGTGTTCATATATTTACACCTGTGTTCATATATTTACACCTGTGTTCATATATTTACACCTGTGTTCATATATTTATACCTGTTTTCATATATTTATACCTGTATTCATATATTTATACCTGTTTTCATATATTTATACCTGTATTCATATATTTATACCTGTATTCATATATTTATACCTGTATTCATATATTTATACCTGTTTTCATATATTTATACGTTCACATATTTACACTTATGCAGAAATAATGCAAACAAATCTAAGGATATCCAACAACGTTAACAATAACAACAATTGGAACGCACACAGTAATAATAATTAATGATAATAATAATAATAATTTAATGATTTGGTGAAGATTATGGAGCTAGTACTGTGTTAATCTGGGCATCTATAAGCCGACTCTCTTGCAACACTTGCTTAAAGACATGTTCCCTGTTTCACCCACCACTGTGTATATACACTGAAAGGTGTGTATATCTGTGTATATACACTGAGAGGTGTGTTGTGTGCGTATTTACACTTGAAAGGTGTGTATTTCTAAGTATAACATTGAGAAATTTGCATTTGTGTATATACACTGAGAAGTGTGTATCTCTTCATACACATGAGAGGTGTGTATATCTGCGTACATGTATGTATCTGAGTGATATACACTTGATAGGTGTATATCTGTATATATACACGGAGATATATCTGCTTATATACACTGGAAGGCAACTATACATATCTATCTATATACACGGGTATATCTCTGCTTATATACACTGGAAGGTAACTATACATCTGTATACAAACTGAGACGTGTGTGAGATAAACGTTTTAGTGTATATACGCAGTTTTGAGAGAGAGAGAGAGAGAGAGAGAGAGAGAGAGAGAGAGAGAGGCAGGCTGAATGGTAACAAATAGGTAGTGTGGGACTCCCTCCACCCCTCCCTCCCTTGTTTTCTTATCTCCACCATCGTCCCCTGTACACCATTCTTGCCCTGGATACCTTGTTCTCCCTACATACAATCCCCATCGCCACTCTCATCTCCTCTCCCTCACCCTCCCCTCTCTCACCCTCCCCTCTCTCAACCTCCCCTCCCCGCCCCGATGCCGAATCCTGACACTTCCCTTTCGTCCCCCCCCCCCGTAATTAAAATTTCTCTCTCTCTCTCTCTCTATCTCTCTCTCTCTCTCTCTCTCTCTCTCGCTCTCTCTCTCTCCTCTCTCTCTCTCTCTCTCTCTCTCTCTCTCTCTCTCTCCCTCTCTGCCTCTCCCCCTCCCTCCCCCTCCCCCTCCCTCCCCCCCTCCCCCTCCCTCCCTCCCTCCCTCCCTCTCCCTCTCTCCCTCTCCCTCCCTCCCTCTCCCTCCCTCCCTCTCCCACCCCTCCCTCTCTCCCTCCCTCCCTCCCCTTATTTAAGCTCTCAAGCCCTCCCTCCCCCTTTGTTTAAGCCCCAGCCCTTCTGCTATGTCCCACAGCATCCATACTTAGCCCCGACATGTCCTCGTGTCCCTGCTTACTGTCATGTCCATAACTACCTTGTCGGTGTTTAACGAGTGTCTTCCATCCCTCTCGTCTCTCTCCCTCCCTCACATCTTATACACTCCCTTCTATTTCACTGCTCTCTCCCATCGTATACACTCCCTTCCATTTCACTGCTCTCTCCCATCGTATACACTCCCTTCCATTTCACTGCTCTCTCCCATCGTATACACTCCCTTCCATTTCACTGCTCTCTCCCATCGTATACACTCCCTCCCATTTCACTGCTCTCTCCCATCGTATACACTCCCTTCCATTTCACTGCTCTCTCCCATCGTATACACTCCCTTCTGTTTCACTGTACCCTCCCCTTCATTACCCTTGCCCTTCACACACCGTCCTCCAGTACATAGTGAACGTATTGTTACCAACGAATTACTTGACTGGTCTCTCCCTCTCTCGCTTCTACATATTTCTGTCTTATTGATATAATTCTGATGTCATTTAACCCCACGAAAATATTATATTAGGACTCTGATATAGAAATTACTAAGATCTAACTTTGGTCGTTGATTAAAACGTTTAGAAATGGACGCAAGTCAACACACTATTTCCGTTGACATAAACATACACTCCGCAACACCTAGTTTCCCCACACACATCACTCTCTCTGCTAGTATAATTAAGGATAGGTCACACGCCCCTCACCCGTGGACAGTTGAGAAATTTTACAAGAACATTCAGAACAGAATGAGAACGTAGAAGAATGTACAAAAGAAGAAAGACGTTTATTAAATCGTTTGAAAACCCAGAATGTGGCAGCGACTGTAAGACAGTTTAATTGAGAGATTACCAGTGTTGAAGAGAAATTTAGACACACGTACCAGACCGAAGAATGTAGATAAATGCTTCACGGAACCGACAAATTGATAAATTATACTCATGTGCGGCACGTGGGTATCTTTAGTGTGGAAACGTTTCGCCACACAGTGGCTTCCTCAGTCTAATATGAAGAAGAATGGTGAAGCTTGGGAGTCTGAGGTAATCAGTACCCAAAGGTTACACATGTGTCTAATTTACCAGACTGAAGAAACACAAAAAATAAAATGAAAAAATTCGTCACGTAAGAAACCCAAGTCGAGAAACGTGTAGAATTGGTCCGTTTTCATGACTCACGAAATCGTAATAAGACGATTGTAAACAAACCACGGTACGGGTGGGGTGAGAACCCATGGTAAGCGACTCGTAAAACTTGCCATGGGTTCTAACTCCGGCCGTACCGTGGCACGCAAGTTCCCCAGTCTTCTAATAGCATGTTCATTTTTCCACTATAATCTACCTTGCCCATAATTACTACCACATTTTCTTTGTTTCGTAAAGTGAAGTCTGGGACCTTTACTTAATTCAAGGTATAACTTAACAAATCTTCCATGACAGTTGTGTTGTAGAAGTCTGGGCAAAGCTCAGACTTCTACAACAACAGAATTGACTTCTACAACACAGTTGTGTGAAACATGATATTCCTGATACAGCAGGTTACCTGGAAGGTCATGTTTTTCACAACTGGCCAGCTATTGCCACAAAATTACGCAGATGTTGTCGACACCGATTTCACAGTGACTTTTAACACGTATGACCATGGAATGAAAGCAGATAATGGCGAAGATAAACAAATTAAGCAAACATATATTCAATTTCCTGTCAAAGAGAAAACAAGGTTTCGCTCTCTGTAGAAGCGTATAAAGTCCTTCCAGTGATTGGTTAAAATTTTGACAGCGAAACGTTTTCTCTATGAAAACTTACTATGTAGCGTTTTTTTTTTTTAAGATAAAATGTTAAGACGTGTTTTGTTTAGAAATTCAGACGTCCGTATCTTCCTCACCACCAGGACGAGGAGTTGTGAAAATGGGTACGTGTTAGGGAGGCATGGGGTGGTAGGTGTGGGCGGCGACGGTGGCAAAATGGGCGGCAGATGGTTTAGGCTGAGAGGGTGGTTTACTGGAACCTCAAGGCGAGTGACGGTGGGCGGCGAAATATGGAGGTGGTGGTGAGGGTGGCGGGCGGGCGGGCGGGCGGGCGGCTTGGGTGAGCAGGCGGGCGGGCAGCGAGGACTTGACACCATCAGATAAAGGTTAGCATCTGGTGTAGGGTGATGTGGTTGCCCTGATCTAGCAAAGTCTACCTTAATGACTGTCTCTATCACTGGGCTACCCGCAGCCATGCTCCTCAGATGTGATCCCTAAATAATCATAATCGCGAATCTGAGGGTAACGTAGTGCTTCATCGTTTCGCTATACATAGAGAGCGAAACGTTGGCTCACTAAAAGCGTGTTCTCCATCCCATCTTTGGTTATTTGCAGGTTATTATGAATCTTCTTTTTTTCTTTTGCGTAAGTGTATAGATAGGACTGAAAATTGACGTATCTTTATAAACACACACACACACACACACACACACACACACACACACACACACACACACACACAGCGGAGAAGAAAGTGATTACATAGTGGGAACGCTTCACTCTGGAGGTCCCAAGGTGGTAATAGCAGTGATGTATAACCCACCACAGAACAGCAAGAGGCCAAGGCAAGAGTACGACGAGAGCAATAGAGCGATGGTTGACACACTGGCTACAGTGGCCAGAAGAGCTCATGCATGCAGGGCAAAGCTCCTGATCATGGGTGACTTTAACCACGAGATCGATTGGGAGAACTTAGACCCGCATGGGGGCCAAGATACATGGAGGGCTAAGATGATGGAGGTGGTACTGGAAAACTTCATGTACCAACACGTAAGGGACACTACAAGAGAGAGAGGAGAGGATGAACCAGCAAGGCTGGACCTAGTATTCACCTTGAGTAGTGCAGATATCGAGGACATCACATATGAAAGACCCCTTGGGGCCAGTGACCATGTGGTTTTAAGCTTCGAATACACAGTAGAGCTACAAGTGGAGGGAGAAGCAGGAAGGCCAGGACGAATGAAGCCAAACTACAAGAAAGGGGACTACACAGGAATGAGGAACTTCCTGAACGGGGTTCAGTGGGACAGAGAACTGGCAGGGAAGCCAGTTAATGAGATGATGGAATATGTAGCAACAAAATGCAAGGAGGCTGAGGAGAGGTTTGTACCCAAGGGTAACAGGAATAATGAAAAAGCCAGGATGAGCCCATGGTTTACCCAAAGGTGCAGGAGGCAAAAACCAAGTGTGCTAGGGAATGGAAGAAATATAGAAGGCAAAGGACCCAGGAGAATAAGGAGAGCAGTCGTAGAGCCAGAAACGAATATGCACAGATAAGAAGGGAGGCCCAAAGACAATATGTAAATGACATAGCAGCGAAAGTCAAATCTGACCCGAAACTGTTGTACAGCCACATCAGGAGGAAAACAACAGTCAAGGACCAGGTAATCAGGCTAAGGAAGGAAGGAGGAGAGACAACAAGAAATGACCGTGAAGTATATGAGGAACTCAACAAGAGATTCAAAGAAGTGACAGAAGGAGACAGAAGGGGCTCCAGAAAGATGGAGAGGTGGGGCACACCACCATGTGCTGGACACAGTGCACACAACCGAGGAAGAAGTGAAGAGGCTTCTGAGTGAGCTAGATACCTCAAAGGCAATGGGGCCAGATAACATCTCCCCATGGGTATTGAGAGAGGGAGCATAGGCGCTATGTGTACCCCTAACAACAATATTCAATACATCTATCGAAACAGAGAGATTGCCTGAGGCATGGAAGACAGCAAATGTAGTCCCAATCTTTAAAAAAGGAGACAGACATGAAGCATTAAACTACAGACCAGTGTCACTGACATGTATAGTATGCAAAATCATGGAAAAGATTATCAGAAGAGTGGTGGAACACCTAGAAAGGAATGATCTCATCAACAGCAGCCAACATGGTTTCAGGGACGGGAAATCCTGTGTCACAAACCTACTGGAGTTCTATGACATGGTGACAGCAGTAAGACAAGAGAGAAAGGGGTGGGTGGATTGCATATTCTTGGACTGCAAGAAGGCGTTTGACACAGTTCCACACAAAAGATTGGTGCAAAAACTGGAGGACCAAGCAGGGATAACAGGGAAGGCACTACAATGGATCAGGGAATACTTGTCAGGAAGACAGCAGCGAGTCATGGTACTTGGCGAGGTGTCAGAGTGGGCACCTGTGACCAGCGGGGTCCCACAGGGGTCAGTCCTAGGACCAGTGCTGTTTCTGGTATTTGTGAACGACATGACGGAAGGAATAGACTCTGAGGTGTCCCTGTTTGCAGATGACATGAAGTTGATGAGAAGAATTCACTCGATCGAAGACCAGGCAAAACTACAAAGGGATCTGGACAGGCTGCAGGCCTGGTCCAGCAATTGGCTCCTGGAGTTCAATCCCACCAAGTGCAAGGCCCTGAAGATTGGGGAAGGGCAAAGAAGACCGCAGACGAGTACAGTCTAGGGGGCCAGAGAGTACAAACCTCACTCAAGGAAAAAGATCTTGGGGTGAGTATAACACCAGGCACATCTGAAGCGCACATCAACCAAATAACTGCTGCAGCATATGGGCGCCTAGCAAACCTCAGGACCCTGTACACCGTGTACGTTTGGCCCATATTGGAGTATGCGGCACCAGTTTGGAACCCACACCTAGCCAAGCACGTAAAGAAACTAGAGAAAGTGCAAAGGTTTGCAACAAGACTAGTCCCAGAGCTAAGAGGTATGTCCTACGAGGAGAGGTTAAGGGAAATCAACCTGACGACACTGGAGGACAGGAGAGATAGGGGGGACATGATAACGACATACAAAATACTGAGAGGAATTGACAAGGTGGACAAAGACAGGATGTTCCAGAGATTGGACACAGTAACAAGGGGACACAGTTGGAAGTTGAAGACACAGATGAATCACAGGGATGTTAGGAAGTATTTCTTCAGCCACAGAGTAGTCATTAAGTGGAATAGTTTGGGAAGCGATGTAGTGGAGGCAGGATCCATACATAGCTTTAAGCAGAGGTATGATAAAGCTCCCGGTTCAGGGAGAGTGACCTAGTAGCGATCAGTGAAGAGGCGGGGCCAGGAGCTCGGACTCGACCCCCGCAACCTCAACTAGGTGAGTACACACACACACACACACACACACACACACACACACACACACACACACACACACACACACACACACACACACACACACACACACACACACACACAACCACAACCAACGCGAGCACGTAAAGAAACACGAAGATTTGCAACCAATCTTCCTGGTTGTCTTGACATATACCTTATTGTGTTCTTTGAAAGAAAGGTCAGCTGACATAATCCCAAGTTATTCACGTGTTCCTTTCGTTCTGTTTGATGATCTTGGGTTTTGTATACAGTATTTCTTTACTATTCTTCATTCTTTTCATACCTAAGCAGCTGGAACTTAGCACCATTGAACGTCATGTTGTTCTTCACTGACCACTGGAAAACACTGCTTACATCTTCCTGCAATTTTTCAGTGTCCTCTACCGAGGTGACTTTCATGCTTATTTCGATATAATCCACGAATGATGATACAAAGCTGTGTCGAGTGTATATCTGTTATGAGAATAAGAAACAGTAGAGGCATCAGGACCGTGCCTTGGGGTACTGAGCTTTTAACTTTGCTAATGCTGGATTTTGCTCTGTTTACTGCTACTCTTTTGGTTTTATCTGTCAGAAAGTTGAAAATTCATCTGCCTACCTTCCCTGTTATGGCTATCGCCCTCTTTTTGTGTGCAGTCACCCATGATCGCATTTGTCACTGTCACTGCTGGAAATGATGGAACACGCTTCGGCAGGTCAGCAGACAAAGTAGGCAAGTAGACAGGGAGGTATGCAAGCAGACAGGAAAGTAGACAAGCAGACAATGAAGTAGGCAAGCAGATAGGAAAGTAGGCAGGCAAACAGGAAGGTAGGCAGGCAAACAGGAAGGTAGGCAAGCAGATAGGAAGGTAGGCAGGCAAATAGGAAGGTAGGCAACCAGACAGGAAGGTAGGCAAGCAGAAAGGAAGGTAGGCAGACAGGAAGGTAGGCAAGCAGACAGGAGGGTAGGCAGGCAGACAGGAAGGTAGGCAGGCAGACAAGACAAATTCCAACTACTCCGTTATGTAAAGTAAAAGGACACAAGTGCAACTAATGTGACATCTTTATTGTGGCAACATTTCGCTTGTGCACTTGTGTCCTTTTACTTTACATATTGTCGGTAATTCTACCAACTTTATTACTCCGTTATGGAAAACTGGAGGAAATAATAACTAGGACTGAGTATAATACAAACTCTAATCACACAATAGAGCGGAAAAGTAATGTAATGGACCTGGGTGTGGTAATGGCCGAAGATCTCACCTTCAAGGACCATAACAATACCACTATTACATCTGCGAGGAAACTGATAAGATGCAAAATGAGAACATTCAAGACAAGAGATCCCAAGCCAGTAATGATCCTTTTTAAATCACTTCTCTCTAGGCTGGAATTCTGCTGTACATTAACATCCCCATTCAAGGCAGGTGAAATTGCATATCTAGAGAATGTACAGAGAACCTTTACTGCACGTATAAGTTCCATCAAACACCTTAAGTAATGGGAACACCTGGAGGCACTTGACTTGTACTCACTGGAGCGCAGGCGAGAGAGATATATCATAATCTACACCTGGAAGATTCTGGAGGGACTGGTTCCTAATCTGCACACAGAAATCACTCCATACGAAAGCAAAACATACCCCCAGTGAAAAGTAGGGGGGCCACTTGGTACACTAAGAGAAAACACAATAAGTGTCTGGGGCCCAAGATTGTTCAGCAGCCTCCCACCAGCCAAAAGGGGAATTACCAATAGACCCCTGGTTGTCTTCAAGAGGGAGATGGATAGATACCTAAAGTCAATGCCAGATCAGCCGGGCTATGGTTCGTACGCTGGATTGCGTGCGGCCAGCAGTAACAACCTCGTTGATCAGGCCCTGATCCACCAGGAGGGCAGGTCATGGACTGGGCCGCGGGGCCGTTGATCCCCGGAATGCCCCCAGGTAGACAGGAAGGTAGGCAGGCAGACAGGAAGGTAGGAAGGCAGGGAGCCAGGCAGGAATGGTTGCACCTGGCGGTACTAATCCGTGACACCTTAGTGAGTAATGGTGTGAGCCACATAATACCCCTCTCTTCTCTTCCACACCTCCCCTACCCTCCCCCTCCCACTCCTCACCCCCACACCTACCCCGTTTCCACACACCCACCCACCCACCCATACACTAAACTAATCCTCTCCCCCCCCCTCCCACCTCCGCTCATCCCTGCTGCTATTTCTTCTCGTGGGATACTACCTCTCCCTTTTCCTTCTATTTTCCCTTTCTCTTCTCTTCCCTCTCTCTATTTCCCTTTCCTTCCCTTTCCTTTCCTTCCCTTTCCCTTCCTTCCCTTTCCCTTCCTTCCCTTTCCCTTCCTTCCCTTTCCCTTCCTTCCCTTTCCCTTCCTTCCCTTTCCCTTCCTTCCGTCCTCTTCCCTCCCCCTCTTCGCTCCTTACATTTGCACTCTCTCTCAGCCTATTCATTACACCTGTAGGTTACCTGTAGTAACACCATTGGCTGTCATCTCATATTTTTGTGGTGAAAGCAACACTTGTGATTCTTGAATGTGTAAAATATTTTTTCTGACATTATCACTCTTGAGTCTCTCACATTAATCTCCTGCTCTATTTACTGGTTTGAGGTTGTTTTATACCCTGTTCCAGTTTCAGTTTTTCCAGAGAGATAAAGAGAGTGAAAGGTAGGGAGGGATGGAGGGAGATAAGGGGATGGAGGCAGGGAAGAAAGAGCTATCTTATAATCTTTACTAGGAAATATATACAAATAACCCGCACATAGGAGAGAGGAGCTTACAACGACGTTTCGGTCCGACTTGAACCATTTACAAAGTCACAGTGTAACATTGTAAATGGTGTTTACCTGGAGTTTACCTGGAGAGAGTTCCGGGGGTCAACGCCCCCGCGGCCAGGTCTGTGACCAGGCCTCCTTGAGGTAAGAGCAAATAAACAAGAACAAGAACTAGAAAGAAAATAGAAGAAAATCCAAAGGGGTGTGTATATATATGCTTGTACATGTATGTGTAGTGTGACCTAATTGTAAGTAGAAGTAGCAAGACGTACCTGAAATCTTGCATGTGTATGAGACAGAAAAATGGACACCAGCAATCCTACCATCATGTAAAACAATTACAGGTTTCCGTTTTACACTCACTTGGCAGGACGGTAGTACCTCCCTGGGCGGTTGCTGTCTACCAACCTACTACCTATTTGTGTATTTGTGTATTGTGTATTTGTGTATTGTTCCAGTCACGGTATTGTGCCTTTTTTGTTATTTACTAGGAAATACTTTAAAGTCACGACCCTAATTTGCACACTATAATAGCATCTTAGCTGAAGTGAGGGGCTTTTAGTGTGGCTCTGTGGATGACATAAACATAGCTTCGTCAGCCAGGTTAAACCTTACTGAGGTTTATCAGTAACTGTACAAGTAACCGGGGGTCGGGGGAGACACGGATTTCACGCGTAAGCAGAACATTGTTTCAACACTGGAGGTATGTGAATCTCCAGTCTTGAGATGTGTTGCCTCTGCTGCTGCTGCTGCTGCACGTCTTCATTAGAAGCCAAGGAATGTATTACCTTACTTGCAAAGTTTGTGTACTCTTTGTGGATAAAAAAAAGTATAAAGAAGCCTTCATTTGGATAACGTTTCATTCTTAATAGAGCTAGTTAAGGTACTGCTTGTACAGACGTGTATCTTCCTTCACTCATCTATGTTACGCCCTACAACCCACTCTGCTAACCAGGATTTCTGAAGTCTTCGCATCCGGTTTTATTAAGTAATGTAATATGACATTTATGGATCCTAAGTTATTTTGCTTTCCCGTGATTACGGCCTAATATTAGTGCACATTGGTTGCATCCTCCCACTTACCCGACCACAGTATTAGTCTACACCTAACTATCCTCAAGCGCTCTGTTTGTCTCAGAATTTATTTGACTCTGAACGGTGAACTTGCTGACTTGGTAGACTTGAATAAGACTTTCTGGGTTGGTAGACTTAGATAAATAAGGTTTTCTGGGTTAGTAGACTTGAATAAGGTTTTCTGGGTTGGTAGACTTGAATAAGGTTTTCTGGGTTGGTAAGACCTGAATAAGGCTGGTAGACTTGAATGCCACCTAGGCTGGTAGACTTGAATGCCACCTAGGCTGGTGGACTTGAATGCCACCTAGGCTGGTAGACTTGAATGCCACCTAGGCTGGTAGACTTAAATGCCACCTAGGCTGGTAGACTTGAATGGCACCTAGGCTGGTGGACTTGAATGGCACCTAGGCTGGTAGACTTGAATGGCACCTAGGCTGGTAGACTTGAATGCCACCTAGGCTGGTGGACTTGAATGCCACCTAGGCTGGTGGACTTGAATGCCACCTAGGCTGGTGGACTTGAATGCCACCTAGGCTGGTGGACTTGAATGCCACCTAGGCTGGTAGACTTGAATGCCACCTAGGCTGGTGGACTTGAATAACACCTACATTGTTCTTCACTCAGGATTCAAGTACCTAGCTATAACAACTCACAGATAACCCAGATTTTTGAAGACACTTTCCACGGTGTTTTGGTTCACCTTGCAGTAAAGGAATTGTGTACAGTAGATCGAAACGTCTTGTATAATTATTTGTACTGCCATGTTCCTCCCTCAAGTGCCTTAGACACTATGGATATTAGACTTGGCGTCTATAATTCGATTAGGTCGTATTATCCACCCTATAATTGTCTTGCATACGTAATAATTCTATTTAGCCATCTTGGAATACTAGGCTCACTGACAGGCCTCCTTTAAGACTCCTAGTTATTTTTATGGGACAAGTAGAAGAAATTAAACTCTTTGTTTAGCAGCCTATTAATATTCACTGCAGGGTTTAATGTCTATCCTAAACCAATTCCGCCCGTTTTTCAATGTGTGTGATGTGAGCAGCGAATGGTAGCCACAAAAACGTTTACAGACTCCCAAATTGCGGGCAAATGGCTGTTGTTGTCGCTTCCAATGTCATCGTGGCGGTGCTTGTCTCGTCACTAGCCCGTGTGTGCCGCGCACGCTGCCGCTCACACTCTCGTCACCAGTCACTCTCTTCTCTCCCTCACTCATCTCCACTAGGATATAAATAAAAAGGGAATTAAAACACCATAAGGCTATAAAGATATACGTAATATATCTCAGAGAGAGGAAGAAATGGAGTGGTATATTCCGGTGGCAGCTAAGAAATGCGTGGGATGCAGTTTTTGAGCGGGTGGAGGGGTTAAATATCTTGTGTGGACTCCATTACTCTCATCTTGGTATTGGCGGGCGGGCGGCGGGCGTCTCCTGGCCGTCACGGACATTTTCTCACTGGTTAGGTATTTGAGCGATGGTGGGATTATGATAGGAATTACGATATGCCTGATTATACCAAACTATCCCACAATGGATAATTTATACCGGAGGAAATGCATGCAAGTGGAAGATTTGTTTTTTAAGAATGGAGTGAGTGGTAGTGGAGGCGGCGGCATGGTACAACAACACAGATATATGCGCTACCTGGAGCCGGGATTTGAACCCCATCGGCACAAATAGGATATCACACGCTTACCGTTTTATGTATTGGGTTGCCTGTTGTTCAGGGGAAGGCCCAGGAGCTGAGACTCGACCCCTGCAATCACAAGTAGGTGAGTAGACACAGAGGAACCCGTAACAGAAGCGGCCCAAGTGTGTATATACTGTACTGTGTTTGTTTGGTCAATCCTCCCCACCCACCTGCTTCCCCCACACCTCACCACCTGCTGGTCATCCCATCCCCGCCACCAGCTGCCCCACACCCCTCACCACCTGCTGTCCCACACCCCTCACCACCTGCTGTCCCATACCCCTTACCACCTGCTGCCCCACGCCGCATGTCAGCCCACCCCACCTGCTGCCTCACACCCCCACCACCTGCTGCCCCACACTACCACCACCTGCTGCCCCACACTCCCCACCCGTACCACCTGCTACCCCACCCTAACCACTTTCTGCCTCACCCTCACCACTTTCTGCTCCACCCCCTTATCACCTGCTACCCAGCACAGCCTCCCTCATCATCCCACATGCTGCCCAACATGGCGTTCTCAGTCGTTGGTGGTCTGCTGACCCAAATATCCATCACAGCCTGGTTGATCAAGCACCAGTTTCGTCTTGAAGACTTCTCCGTTTGTCCCAGCAGTGTTTCTAATTAGTATCTGGTAAACTGTTGATTAGTCTGGGACAAGAGATGTTGATACAGTGTTCTCTTGTTGTGCCCACGGCGTTCCATCCAACACTTCGTTACATATTTCTCATTCCAGTATAGTATTGTTATGGCAGATTTGGGACAAGGCCTTCAAGTACTCTCCAGGTATATGTTATGTATCGCTTTTTCTCCCGCTCTAGCGAACTGTGTACCTTACTACCTATATTAAAAATATACCTATCTACTTCCCCTAAACACTTTTCCTCCCTTAAACATTACGTTCCTACTTATGAACATCTACCTCCCTACCTACTAAACTAAGTGTACACAAATAACCTGCACATAGAAGAGAGGAGCTTAGGACGACGTTTCGGTCCGACCTGGACCGAAACGTCGTCGTAAGCTCCTCTCTTCTATGTGCGGGTTATTTGTGTATCGTTTCAGTCACGGTATTGTGCCTTTTTTCTTGTTATAAACTAAGTGTACCTGACAGACGCACCTATCTGCGAATCTGCTTACCTGATGCCTATCTACCCTCCTAACTACAAACTTCTAATCTGCTTCTCTCCTCCCTCCCACCTTGCTAACATTTGCCTTAACAATACGGCCACATCTGTAGTCGTAAACACGGCAGCAGTTTAATAAAAGAAGTGTTGCCCTGGGAATGTCTGGGTACTCTGGCCGGGGCTTTGTGGTGTGTGTCTGGCATACCTAGGGTGTAGGCTGGGCTTGCCTAGGGTGTGGGCTGGGCTTGCTTATTGTGTAGCATGGTGTAGACCTTTGGTACACAAAGAGAAAACACAATAAGTGTCCGGGGCCCAAGACTGTTCAACAGCCTCCCACCAGCCATAAGGGGAATTACCAATAGACCTCTGGTTGTCTTCAAAAGGGAGCTGAACAGATACCTAAAGTCAGTGACAGATCAGCCGGGCTGTGGTTCGCACGTTGGACTACGTGCGGGCAGCAGTAACAGCCTCGTTGATCAGGCCCTGATCCACCAGGAGGCTTGGTCATGGACTGGGCCGCGGGGGCGTTGATCCCCGGAATGACCTTCAGGTAAACACCTGGTAAGCTTCTAGTTCAAACCTGTAGTGTAGGCCTATAGTGTTGACTTATAGCGTGGGCCTAGTTAAAATCACAGACATGATAATCTAAATGCAAATGAATAGGGTTCATGAATAGGATTCATGTGGCTTTATCAGTCCAACACGAAGAATAAATAGTACAAGACGTGAATAGATGATTTGAGGTGATCACTCTCTCAGCTTTGATTACTCGAAGTTATCAGAGTTGAGGGACTGATCACCTCTTCACGTCTTGCACCGTTTTTGTGTGTTGGGTTGATAAAGCCACGGGGGGGGAGGGTGAGGGGGGCGAAACGTCTCGGAAATAAAGATATCCAAATGTTGTATATGAGTCTTGTGAATATTCCTGTTTGCTTTGTATATCATTATTATAAAGATGCCTTAAGTGGGGAGGTAGGGGGTGGAAAGGAGGGGAGGGAGTAGTCGGGGTTGGTTCCAGGTAGGTTGGAGGGAGGGGGTTGTGTTAGTAGTAGAAGGAGGAGGGATTTGGATAAGAACGGTGCGGTTGAGGTGGGTTGGGGATGAGGATTCTGGAGAGGGATTTAGTAGATTGAAATATTTGATAAGAGTTGTAGTTCCAGTTGTGAGAATTATCCTTGAAGATGACCCCAGAATTTAAATACGTATAAGTGTTAGGGGGCCAAGACTCTTCAGCGTCCTCCCTTTGTACATATGGGGGGTTATCTAGACACAAGGTAAGCACTACAGCCGGGCTGTGGTGCTTACCTTGAACTACTTGCGACAAGCACCAACAGCCTGGTTGATCAGGCCATCCACCAGGAGGCCTGATTTGGGACCGGGCCCCGAGGGCGTTGACCCTCGGAACACTACAAGTAATGCACCAAAATAATTTATCTTGACACTAGGATTCCCAGGATGGTTATTAACCTGTCCTCCTAAAGTGTGGTCCTGGAAGACACCACAATTCCCAGGATGATAGTTCTTAATCGTCCTTAATCGTTTTCAAGAGGATACTGGACAAGTATCTTTATAAAGTGCCAGATCAACCAGGCTGTGATAGATGTGTGGGGCTGCGGGCCTCCAGTAGCAACTGCCTGGTTGACTAGGCAAGCACCAGACGAGCGTGGCCCATGGCCGGGCTCCAGGAGTAGTAAAACTCTCGAAACTCATCAAAAGTAAAGGTATATCGTCTTCCTGAAGTGTGTCCGCTTCTGTTCTCAACAAACTTTACGGTGTATTTTAGTTAAGTTTCATTACGAGTTAGACCTCCTCCTCCTCCTCCTCCTTCTTCTTCTTCTTCTTCTTCTTCTTCTTCTTCTTCTTCTTCTTCTTCTTCTTCTTCTTCTTCTTCTTCTTCTTCTTCTTCTTCTTCTTCTTCTTCTTCTTCTTCTTCTTCTTCTTCTTCTTCTTCTAATAATAATAATAATAATAAAAATAATAATGAAATTTATCACACCTCATCAATAAATTAAATATTATAAACCTGGGTTGCCATGAGTGAACACGCAGCTACTAACGTTCACCTGGGTTGCCATGAGTGAGCAGGCAGCTACTAACGTTCACCTGGGTTGCCATGAGTGAGCACGCAGCTACTAACGTTCACCTGGGTTGCCATGAGTGAGCACGCAGCTACTAACGTTCACCTGGGTTGCCATGAGTGAGCACGCAGCTACTAACGTTCACCTGGGTTGCCATGAGTGAGCATGCAGCTACTAACGTTCACCTGGGTTGCCATGAGTGAGCACGCAGCTACTAACGTTCACCTGGGTTGCCATGAGTGAGCAGGCAGCTACTAACGTTCACCTGGGTTGCCATGAGTGAGCACGCAGCTACTAACGTTCACCTGGGTTGCCATGAGTGAGCACGCAGCTACTAACGTTCACCTGGGTTGCCATGAGTGAGCACGCAGCTACTAACGTTCACCTGGGTTGCCATGAGTGAGCAGGCAGCTACTAACGTTCACCTGGGTTGCCATGAGTGAGCACGCAGCTACTAACGTTCACCTGGGTTGCCATGAGTGAGCAGGCAGCTACTAACGTTCACCTGGGTTGCCATGAGTGAGCACGCAGCTACTAACGTTCACCTGGGTTGCCATGAGTGAGCAGGCAGCTACTAACGTTCACCTGGGTTGCCATGAGTGAGCACGCAGCTACTAACGTTCACCTGGGTTGCCATGAGTGAGCAGGCAGCTACTAACGTTCACCTGGGTTGCCATGAGTGAGCACGCAGCTACTAACGTTCACCTGGGTTGCCATGAGTGAGCAGGCAGCTACTAACGTTCACCTGGGTTGCCATGAGTGAGCACGCAGCTACTAACGTTCACCTGGGTTGCCATGAGTGAGCACGCAGCTACTAACGTTCACCTGGGTTGCCATGAGTGAGCAGGCAGCTACTAACCTTCACCTGGGTTGCCATGAGTGAGCACGCAGCTACTAACGTTCACCTGGGTTGCCATGAGTGAACACGCAGCTACTAACGTTCACCTGGGTTGCCATGAGAGCACGCAGCTACTAACGTTCACCTGGGTTGCCATGAGTGAGCAGGCAGCTACTAACGTTCACCTGGGTTGCCATGAGTGAGCACGCAGCTACTAACGTTCACCTGGGTTGCTATGAGTGAGCACGCAGCTACTAACGTTCACCTGGGTTGCCATGAGTGAGCAGGCAGCTACTAACGTTCACCTGGGTTGCCATGAGTGAGCACGCAGCTACTAACGTTCACCTGGGTTGCCATGAGTGAACACGCAGCTACTAACGTTCACCTGGGTTGCCATGAGTGAGCACGCAGCTACTAACGTTCACCTGGGTTGCCATGAGTGAGCACGCAGCTACTAACGTTCACCTGGGTTGCCATGAGTGAGCACGCAGCTACTAACGTTCACCTGGGTTGCCATGAGTGAGCACGCAGATACTAACGTTCACCTGGGTTGCCATGAGTGAGCACGCAGCTACTAACGTTCACCTGGGTTGCCATGAGTGAGCATGCAGCTACTAACGTTCACCTGGGTTGCCATGAGTGAGCACGCAGCTACTAACGTTCACCTGGGTTGCCATGAGTGAGCAGGCAGCTACTAACGTTCACCTGGGTTGCCATGAGTGAGCACGCAGCTACTAACGTTCACCTGGGTTGCCATGAGTGAGCAGGCAGCTACTAACGTTCACCTGGGTTGCCATGAGTGAGCACGCAGCTACTAACGTTCACCTGGGTTGCCATGAGTGAGCAGGCAGCTACTAACGTTCACCTGGGTTGCCATGAGTGAGCACGCAGCTACTAACGTTCACCTGGGTTGCCATGAGTGAGCACGCAGCTACTAACGTTCACCTGGGTTGCCATGAGTGAGCACGCAGCTACTAACGTTCACCTGGGTTGCCATGAGTGAGCAGGCAGCTACTAACGTTCACCTGGGTTGCCATGAGTGAGCACGCAGCTACTAACGTTCACCTGGGTTGCCATGAGTGAGCAGGCAGCTACTAACGTTCACCTGGGTTGCCATGAGTGAGCACGCAGCTACTAACGTTCACCTGGGTTGCCATGAGTGAGCACGCAGCTACTAACGTTCACCTGGGTTGCCATGAGTGAGCACGCAGCTACTAACGTTCACCTGGGTTGCCATGAGTGAGCAGGCAGCTACTAACGTTCACCTGGGTTGCCATGAGTGAGCACGCAGGTACTAACGTTCACCTGGGTTGCCATGAGTGAGCAGGCAGCTACTAACGTTCACCTGGGTTGCCATGAGTGAGCACGCAGCTACTAACGTTCACCTGGGTTGCCATGAGTGAGCACGCAGCTACTAACGTTCACCTGGGTTGCCATGAGTGAGCAGGCAGCTACTAACCTTCACCTGGGTTGCCATGAGTGAGCACGCAGCTACTAACGTTCACCTGGGTTGCCATGAGTGAACACGCAGCTACTAACGTTCACCTGGGTTGCCATGAGTGAGCACGCAGCTACTAACGTTCACCTGGGTTGCCATGAGTGAGCAGGCAGCTACTAACGTTCACCTGGGTTGCCATGAGTGAGCACGCAGCTACTAACGTTCACCTGGGTTGCCATGAGTGAGCACGCAGCTACTAACGTTCACCTGGGTTGCCATGAGTGAGCAGGCAGCTACTAACGTTCACCTGGGTTGCCATGAGTGAGCACGCAGCTACTAACGTTCACCTGGGTTGCCATGAGTGAACACGCAGCTACTAACGTTCACCTGGGTTGCCATGAGTGAGCACGCAGCTACTAACGTTCACCTGGGTTGCCATGAGTGAGCACGCAGCTACTAACGTTCACCTGGGTTGCCATGAGTGAGCACGCAGCTACTAACGTTCACCTGGGTTGCCATGAGTGAGCACGCAGCTACTAACGTTCACCTGGGTTGCCATGAGTGAGCAGGCAGCTACTAACGTTCACCTGGGTTGCCATGAGTGAGCACGCAGCTACTAACGTTCACCTGGGTTGCCATGAGTGAACACGCAGCTACTAACGTTCACCTGGGTTGCCATGAGTGAGCACGCAGCTACTAACGTTCACCTGGGTTGCCATGAGTGAGCAGGCAGCTACTAACGTTCACCTGGGTTGCCATGAGTGAGCACGCAGCTACTAACGTTCACCTGGGTTGCCATGAGTGAGCAGGCAGCTACTAACGTTCACCTGGGTTGCCGTGAGTGAGCAGGCAGCTACTAACGTTCACCTGGGTTGCCGTGAGCACGCAGCTACTAACGTTCACCTGGGTTGCCATGAGTGAGCACGCAGCTACTAACGTTCACCTGGGTTGCCATGAGTGAGCACGCAGCTACTAACGTTCACCTGGGTTGCCATGAGTGAGCACGCAGCTACTAACGTTCACCTGGGTTGCCATGAGTGAGCACGCAGCTACTAACGTTCACCTGGGTTGCCATGAGTGAGCACGCAGCTACTAACGTTCACCTGGGTTGCCATGAGTGAGCACGCAGCTACTAACGTTCACCTGGGTTGCCATGAGTGAGCACGCAGCTACTAACCTTCACCTGGGTTGCCATGAGTGAGCACGCAGCTACTAACGTTCACCTGGGTTGCCATGAGTGAGCAGGCAGCTACTAACGTTCACCTGGGTTGCCGTGAGTGAGCACGCAGCTACTAACGTTCACCTGGGTTGCCATGAGTGAGCACGCAGCTACTAACGTTCACCTGGGTTGCCATGAGTGAGCACGCAGCTACTAACGTTCACCTGGGTTGCCATGAGTGAGCACGCAGCTACTAACGTTCACCTGGGTTGCCATGAGTGAGCAGGCAGCTACTAACGTTCACCTGGGTTGCCATGAGTGAGCAGGCAGCTACTAACGTTCACCTGGGTTGCCATGAGTGAGCAGGCAGCTACTAACGTTCACCTGGGTTGCCATGAGTGAGCAGGCAGCTACTAACGTTCACCTGGGTTGCCATGAGTGAGCAGGCAGCTACTAACGTTCACCTGGGTTGCCATGAGTGAGCAGGCAGCTACTAACGTTCACCTGGGTTGCCATGAGTGAGCAGGCAGCTACTAACGTTCACCTGGGTTGCCATGAGTGAGCACGCAGCTACTAACGTTCACCTGGGTTGCCATGAGTGAGCACGCAGCTACTAACGTTCACCTGGGTTGCCATGAGTGAGCACGCAGCTACTAACGTTCACCTGGGTTGCCATGAGTGAGCACGCAGCTACTAACGCTCACCTGGGTTGCCATGAGTGAGCACGCAGCTACTAACGTTCACCTGGGTTGCCATGAGTGAACACGCAGCTACTAACGTTCACCTGGGTTGCCATGAGTGAACACGCAGCTACTAACGTTCACCTGGGTTGCCATGAGTGAGCACGCAGCTACTAACGTTCACCTGGGTTGCCATGAGTGAGCACGCAGCTACTAACGCTCACCTGGGTTGCCATGAGTGAGCAGGCAGCTACTAACGTTCACCTGGGTTGCCATGAGTGAGCACGCAGCTACTAACGTTCACCCGGGTTGCCATGAGTGAGCAGGCAGCTACTAACGTTCACCCGGGTTGCCATGAGTGAGCACGCAGCTACTAACGTTCACCTGGGTTGCCATGAGTGAGCACGCAGCTACTAACGTTCACCTGGGTTGCCATGAGTGAGCAGGCAGCTACTAACGTTCACCTGGGTTGCCATGAGTGAGCAGGCAGCTACTAACGTTCACCTGGGTTGCCATGAGTGAGCAGGCAGCTACTAACGTTCACCTGGGTTGCCGTGAGTGAGCACGCAGCTACTAACGTTCACCTGGGTTGCCGTGAGTGAGCAGGCAGCTACTAACGTTCACCTGGGTTGCCGTGAGTGAGCACGCAGCTACTAACGTTCACCTGGGTTGCCATGAGTGAGCAGGCAGCTACTAACGTTCACCTGGGTTTCCATGAGTGAGCACGCAGCTACTAACGTTCACCTGGGTTGCCATGAGTGAGCACGCAGCTACTAACGTTCACCTGGGTTGCCATGAGTGAGCACGCAGCTACTAACGTTCACCTGGGTTGCCATGAAAGAGCACGCAGCTACTAACGTTCACCTGGGTTGCCATGAAAGAGCACGCAGCTACTAACGTTCACCTGGGTTGCCATGAAAGAGCACGCAGCTACTAACGTTCACCTGGGTTGCCATGAAAGAGCACGCAGCTACTAACGTTCACCTGCGTCACTGTGAACGTTTGAGTGGGGAGTTACCAAGTAAGTTTATTTGTGTACAGGTACACATAAATATAGTTACACAAATTATCATACACAGCAACGTGCGTAAATTACCAAGGATAACCCAAAAAGTCGGACAAGGTGACTTATTTCCGTTGGTGGTCGTTGAGGTTTGAGTGCGCCGCAGCCAACCTTCACCTGACTGAAGGTACAACTGATCGTGATAAGGTAAATCATGCAGATAAGATTGAGAGAGCCGGTCGGAGTACCAGCTGGAACATGTCGTCAAGGTCGGTACTCTTATGGTGATTCCATAGGATGGTGGTCCTTGTATCCCGGTGGGTGTTTCTCTCTCTCTCTCTCTCTCTCTCTCTCTCTCTCTCTCTCTCTCTCTCTCTCTCTCTCTCTCTCTCTCTCTCTCTCTCTCTCTCTCTCTCTCTCGTGTCGCTCCTTGCCAGGGCTCTAAAACGCTGGATATGGTGGGCATGTTCCTTGATGCCGGCGAGGAGCTTTGGATCCAACGAATTAGAGCTATATCCATTTCCCCCTCACTGGATCTGTTTGACTATTTGCACCGGGAGGCCTTGTCAAGGACCGGGTCGCGGGGGCGCTGACCCCCGGAACACCCTCTAGGTACGTATCTTTCACTCTAGTAAGTTGTAATACCAACAACCTGATCGATCAGGACAGCAAACAGGAGGCCTAGTCTGGGAGCAGGTGGCCTCTGGAAGTGGCTACAGGTAACTCACAGGTGTGCAGGTTAGTCACCAGTCCCTCAGGTATCTTCCATGTATATATTATCAGGTATTTTCCCTCCAGAGAGAACAATCCAAGTGCTTTGAAGTGTTTCCAGCAGCTTAGATGTTTTATTCAGTGTATGAGGAGACTGGGTGAGGGAGAGAGAGAGGAGAGAAGAGGGAAGATGGAGAGGGGAGGAGGGGAACAGTGATGGAGTATGGCTAACATGAAGGACAATTAACCAGTTCCCTCAGGATAGTTTACCAAAGATGTCAATTAAATGTCTTCATATTTGTGGACCACACGTGGAGAAGACTTGGAGACACCCCTACTGTTTACCCTCCTGCCGCCTCCTCCACCCTCCTCCTCCTGTCTCTTCCTTCTCTTGCCTTCCCCCTCTTTTCTCTCTTCTGCCTCCTCTTTTTTCCTCTTTGTTTTCTTTCGAACATAGGGAGAGACTGTTGTAGTAGGTCCCACTGGGGGGATGGGTTGGGGGAGGTCACTAAGCTCCTTTGCAGGAGAGAACTGTAACTGTTTATTGAGATGAGAAGCCTGGGGCTGTTTGCTCCTGTTAAACCTCGTGTCTTGTTTGGTGTAGGGTGTAGGGGTGTTGTGGGGGTGTAGGGATGTTTTGGGGATGTAGGGAGGATGGGGTGTACGTAGGGTTTGTATGAACTTATTAACTCTTAATGTGTAATTAACCCAGGATAAGTGAAGAAAGTCAAGCAGTGTGGCTTATTTCCGCTATGCTTCTTTTTACTTCGTCTAACTTCTAGCTGTGTACTTGCTGTTAGACATCAGTTCCAGCTGGTAACAGGATGTCTGCCCATATTTGCCGCCTCGCCCAAGGTTTGAACAGGGTACTTTCAGGTGTAAACTGGCCGTTTATGCAAAATTATATTGGAGACTAGGTGACCCAGCTAGATCTATCAACATAGCATAAGAGACGGAGCAAGGAACCATGACTCGACCACTGCGAACACAAATCGGTGAATACAGTATTGTTTGGGAAAGGAGTCTATCTTACCTACTTGCCTACTAGCTTGGTAGCAATACATTTCGCGCTGCGGGCCGCTATCACCAACAACCTGACTGTTCATAAATGGTATACAATACCAACAAGATGAAGAACTAGACATATGTGCAACATCTGAGTAACTTTATCGTAGATGTTTCGCCATCCAGTGACTTTGAGGCTGAGGAACTGATTACCTCATCTTTTGTATATAGGTCTACTGTCTTCACATTATGTCCTTGAATTTGTATTGATAAAACCACTGGATGGCGAAACGTCTACAATGAAGATACTCAGATGTTGCACATGTGTGTAATTCTTCAACCTGACTGTGATGACTTTTTTTTTAAAAGTTCGAAATTGAGAAGTGGTTAAGGTGACCTCTAGGAAGGTTAACGAGGGAGGTGGGAACGTTGAAGGTACTTGGCTTGTCATTACATCGTGTGGTGGTGTTGTGGGCACTGAAACTAGCACAAATACGCACGCACTCACTCATTATTACTCACACTTTATCCGCCCTGTAGACGGTAGTGCCAGAGCTTTAAAAATTATACCCTGCAAAAGTTAACATCACTACATTTATCTTTTACAAGCAGATTTTGGCTATTTGCTCTGCATTTATATTTATCTTATTTACATTAATTAAACACTCTAACATATATAGTTTAGTGTAGCGTTTCAAGTGCGCAGTGTCTATATTAGTATACTGTGTACTGGTATACTTTGTATATATTAGTATATTGTCTCTGTATTTCTCAGTAAATGACCATAGGGCACACAGTGTTCGATGGGGTGACGCTGCTCATCACTAGGCTTGGTTCACCAGTTTAACTTTAACAAGATACCAGTATATTGACCGTGAATATTCTAGGATGTTAATGCCACCTAAACCTGTGCATGGTGAGAGTGAAAAAGTAACGCTAGTATATTAGTTTTAGCGCCCGTCGACTGCACGATGGTCTTTATGGCTGCATTTTACCTGTACACATAAGTTAAATTATTCATACAGGATCCAGGAGAGACAGGAAGAGTTAAAAACAATTAGTGAAATAAAAAAAAAAGATATTTCTTTTCATATGCCAAAAATAAGGTCAAAGCCACATCTAGTATCGGGTTTTTGCCCAGACAAGATTGAACTTACACAGATGACAACAAAGAAATGCGTGAGATACTGAAGTCTCAATATGACTATGTTTAGTCAGCCATTAATCAGTCTAAAGATCGACAATCCAAATTACTTTTTTTTTTACGAATGAGTCTTAAAACCCTGTTAATGTATGCCAGATAACCCAAACTCCACTGGACTTTGAAAAAACCATTGACCACATGCCCAAAATTTCAGAGTATACATCCTGTCAGTATGAGAACACTAGCACTGGACACGTAAGGATTATATCTGTGAAGATGTAAAGTAGAATGAAGGCGACACTCACTTTGCTGGCGGAGAAAGCGAGTCGCAAGACTCCTTAAATGGTACAGGCTTTTCAAAGGAAAGAAAGAGAAGCTCTCGCTTCACACGTTCAATGTTTCCACCATTGCCAGGTTCGATTCCCAGCAAGGGTGGAAACACTGGGCGTGTTTCCTCACACCTGTTGTTGTTCACCCATCAGTAGTTTAGCGCTCCCCCATGATTACAATCACCCATCAGTAAAATAGGTCGACTGGTGTGGGTCGCATCCTGGGATAAAAATTGACCTAATTTGCCTGAAATGCTCTGCATAACAAGGGGCTGTGTATATAGTAGTATGTCATTGATGTCAGCTAGGACTGTATACCTTGTACATGTACTTGTAGAACTAAAGATATTAGTATTATAAAGTTATACCAGGTAGTGAAATTTAATATAGGTGAAAACATGACCACCAGGATGTAAAAAGATACACCTGGCAAGTTTGTTTACATGCAGTACCGTGGCTGACACAGTTCACAGGTAACACACACAGGAGAGATTTTAGTATCATACTTAGCATCATTTAACTTTGAGGAAACCATTGAGAGCTTGTCCAGGCACAGGACTACCAGGTCGTCCACCAGACTGGGCGTGCACCAGATAGGTCGTGCACCAGAGTGGCCGTGTACAAGACAGGTAGTGCGCCAGACAGGTCGTCCCCAAAACAGTTCGTGCACCAGACTGGTCGTGCACCAGATTGGTCGTCCACGAGACAGGTCGTCCACGAGACAGGTCGTCCACCAGACAGGTCGTCCACCAAACAGGTCGTCCACCAGATGGAAGCCAGGCACATTAGACCAAAAGTTTTAACCTGACAAATTCGATAATGCATCACTGAGAGAGCGACGTTCAGGACCGTCTGCCAGACCAGACATGTGATATCTATAGACGACGACGACACCCCTTCCCTTCTCCTCCCTTCCGCTCTCTCCTCTTCCCTCTCTCTCCTCTTCCCCCTCTCTCCTCTTCCACCTCTCTCCTCTTCCACCTCTCTCCTCTTCCACCTTCCCCTCTCTCCTCTTCCCCTTCCACCTCCCCATTCCCTCTCTCCCTACCCTTTCCCCCCATACACATTAATAGAGACAAGCTCTTTACATAGTTTAAAGAATGGGTACAATAAGACCCACGAGGCTAGGAGGAAGTGAACCGGGCAGTTCCCAGTTAGTTGGCCAGGAACCAGGACTCGACCGCCCCGACTACAAATAGGCAAGTACATTCTTGTACTGTAGGGGTGCCCCCTGTGGTCACGTGTCGGTGTGGCTGTGAGCAAGACTGGGTCTTTTTCCCAGTAGTAACAAGGGTTAAACTTACCCTGGAGACTGCCCCACTGTTTCGTCACTCCCATGTATGGCAGCTGCCACCTTATTATGTGTTTTAAGTACTTTTTTCAAGTTATACTCAGTAAACCAGCCGCTAAAACACACACACACACACACACACACACACACACACACACACACACACACACACACACATACACACATACACACACATACACACAAGGAAGAATGAGTGAAGAGACTTCTGAGTGAGCTAGATACCTCAAAGGCAATGGGGCCAGATAACATCTCCCCATGGGTATTGAGAGAGGGAGCAGAGGCGCTATGTGTACCCCTAACAACAATATTCAATACATCTATCGAAACAGGGAGATTGCCTGAGGCATGGAAGACAGCAAAAGTAGTCCCAATCTTTAAAAAAGGAGACAGACATGAAGCATTAAACTACAGACCAGTGTCACTGACATGTATAGTATGCAAAATCATGGAGAAGATTATCAGGAGAAGAGTGGTGGAACACCTAGAAAGGAATGATCTCATCAACAGCAGCCAACATGGTTTCAGGGACGGGAAATTCTGTGTCACAAACCTACTGGAGTTCTATGACATGGTGACAGCAGTAAGACAAGAGAGAGAGGGGTGGGTGGATTGTATATTCTTGGACTGCAAGAAGGCGTTTGACACAGTTCCACACAAGAGATTGGTGCAAAAACTGGAGGACCAAGCAGGGATAACAGGGAAGGCACTACAATGGATCAGGGAATACTTGTCAGGAAGACAGCAGCGAGTCATGGTACGTGGCGAGGTGTCAGAGTGGGCACCTGTGACCAGCGGGGTCCCACAGGGGTTAGTCCTAGGACCAGTGCTGTTTCTGGTATTTGTGAACGACATGACGGAAGGAATAGACTCTGAGGTGTCCCTGTTTGCAGATGACGTGAAGTTGATGAGTAGAATTCACTCGATCGAAGACCAGGCAGAACTACAAAGGGATCTGGACAGGCTGCAGACCTTGTCCAGCAGTTGGCTCCTGGAGTTCAATCCCACCAAGTGCAAAGTCATGAAGATTGGGGAAGGGCAAAGAAGACCGCAGACGGAGTACAGTCTAGGGGGCCAGAGACTACAAACCTCACTCAAGGAAAAAGATCTTGGGGTGAGTATAACACCAGGCACATCTCCTGAAGCGCACATCAACCAAATAACTGCTGCAGCATATGGGCGCCTAGCAAACCTCAGAACAGCATTCCGACATCTTAATAAGGAATCGTTCAGGACCCTGTACACCGTGTACGTTAGGTCCATATTGGAGTATGCGGCACCAGTTTGGAACCCACACCTAGCCAAGCACGTAAAGAAACTAGAGAAAGTGCAAAGGTTTGCAACAAGACTAGTCCCAGAGCTAAGAGGTATGTCCTACGAGGAGAGGTTAAGGGAAATCAACCTGACGACACTGGAGGACATGAGAGATAGGGGGGACATGATAACGACATACAAAATACTGAGAGGAATTGACAAGGTGGACAAAGACAGGATGTTCCAGAGATTGGACACAGTAACAAGGGGACACAGTTGAAAGTTGAAGACACAGATGAATCACAGGGATGTTAGGAAGTATTTCTTCAGCCACAGAGTAGTCAGTAAGTGGAATAGTTTGGGAAGCGATGTAGTAGAGGCAGGATCCATACATAGCTTTAAGCAGAGGTATGATAAAGCTCACGGTTCAGGGAGAGTGACCTAGTAGCGATCAGTGAAGAGGCGGGGCCAGGAGCTCGGACTCGACCCCCGCAACCTCAACTAGGTGAGTACAACTAGGCGAGTACACACACACACACACACACACACACACAGGCGGGGCCAGGAGCTCGGGATCGACCCCCGCAACCTCAGCTAGGTGAGTACACACACACACACACGCGCGCGCGCGCACACGCACACACACACACACACACACACACACACACACACACACACACACACACACACACACACACACACACACACACACACACACACACACACACACATGTAACTATATATATGTCGTGAGGAATAGGTAAAACCTGCAATTTTTCCTTAAATAGCAACGCTTTTCTTGCCAAATAAGGCAAGCGAAAAATTGTGTATGCAATAATTTCGCAAAAATAATTCTGAACCTAATGTGTTTGTTTATTATTAAATTATTGTAAACTTATCTAAAATATATTTAGTTGGATTAGGCTAAATTAAATTGCTCTTGTTATAATAAGGTTAGGTAAGTTTTCTAAGGTTCTTTTGGTACAAAATTATTAATTTTACATTAACACAAATGAAAAAAAATATATCTTTAAACTTATAAGAGAAAATTTTAGAAAGGACTTAATTTTAAATGAGGTATTGCTAATTGACAAGTTTTACTTATTCGGTACGATATTATAAATATATATATATATATATATATATATATATATATATATATATATATATATATATATATATATATATATATATATATATATATATATATATATATACACACACACAGGTCACGCTGGATGGAAATCTTCAGCTCAAGTGCTTTCACACGTCTTCGTGCATCATCAGGAGCTGTGCAATGTTGCAATAGTAGCAACAGAAGAAATGAGGGGAAGTTTTCTCAGGGTAAGTTAGCGTGGTGACAACAACCATCTGATGGCACCACAGGCCGCTAGCGTCAACAGCCTGGTTGACCACGTGGACAAGCAGTAAGCTTGACATCAGGCCTGGCTGCGAGGTGTGCCGCCAGACGTGTTCAAACCTTGTGTTTTGCAGCAGAAATCATCACGAGAACCAGTCAAGATAGACGGGGCAAAATGTTAATTAAGTCAGCATACGTATGTATGGGTCATACCATGTATGGAGTCACTACTCGCCCATGATGGGGTCACTACTCACCCATGATGGGGACACCCTACCCACCCATGTATGGGACACTCATATGTGGGTCAGCCCGCTCGCCGCCCATGTGTAGATCAAGCCCACCAGCTGCGCCAGCCGCCCGCCGTGGGGGGAGACAACTATTGTATGTTAGCGTGATCCCCGGCTCTCAACATACAACACATGGTACTCCGTATGTAAACATCAGCCTGTGTTTTGTACGCTGCGTTTTTTTTTTTTTTTTTTTTTTTTTTTTTTTTTTTTTTTTTTTTTTTTTTTTTTTTTTTTTTTTTTTTGGCAGAGGCAAATGAAAGGGAGGGGAGGGAAGCGAAGGTGGAGGGGAGAGTTAAGGGAAAGAGAGGAGAGGTATAGAGGAAGTGATATCAAAGCAAGAAACGTAGAGGGGAAAGTGGTAGGGGAAACAGGAGACACTAAGAGAAGAGGCTAGAGCAAGAACATGAAGGTACAGGGTGACATAGGGAAGGTATAGTAAGTTTATTTAGGTACAGGTGCACATAAGTACAGTTGTTATACGTAGTGTAAATTACCCAGGATAACCCAAAAAAAGCCAGACAAAATGACATTTCTATGGAGGTAAAGGTGTCATCTGGCGCCTCTTCAGTAATTCTAGAGATTATCTTCTCGCTGGCCAAGTCTCTGACTAGTCTCAGGCTGGAGAGGAAATGTAATAGGATTAGAAATTGTTTAGAAGCACATCGGAAAGTAAAGCACAAAGTCAAGGTATGTTTATACTGGATGTTTGATGTTTGTAAGATTTACCTGTGACGTGTTCATGAGACACAAAGAAAACATCAATTCTACCAGAGTGGGAAAAAATGATCAGGTTTCCATTTCATTCATTTGTCAGGATGGTAGTTATTCCCTGGATGGTTGCTCTCTACCTTCCTAATACTGCAAGGAAAACTAAGGTAAGTTTACAACATACCAGGAAAAAAGTGATGGAGGTACAGATGGAAACGGAGAAGAAAATGGGGTTTGAGAGGAAGGCTGTGATAGATAAAGGACGAAGAGAATATAAGTTTTTTTTATTTTTTTTTTACATATGTTTGAATAGGTTGGTAAGGGGTTTACCCTGGGGCTGAGTACTCGATGATGGGTCTTAAGTACATATATCACCCATGTTATAATTTAAATTTATTCCTTAGTTGTTTCAGATCCTCATAACAGACATCGATAAAAACACTGGTCACGCTATGGTTCGTACGATGGATTACGTGCGACCGGCAGTAACAGCCTGGTTGATCCTGCCCTGATCCACCGGAAGACCTGGTCGAGAACGGGCCGCTGGGGCGTTGATCTCTGGAACACCCTCCAGGTAGAGGGAGTATTGTATCATTGGCAGATGATACCACAATAAGCATGAAAGTCAACTGGGTAGAAAACTCTGGAAAAATGGCAGGAAGATCTAAGCAGGATTTTCCAGTGGGCAGTGAAGAACTCAGAAGGGACAGTTTATATAAAGCTCATTGCTACCTGTCCTGTTGTCTCTTGTCTTAAGTAATGACTTTCACACCTTTGGTAGTTGTCAGTCTAAATGTACTGTATGTATATATGTGTGCTTTTGCCAATCATCACGTGAGAGAAACAGTGTATGTATGTATGTATGCTTTCCAGCCACCATGTGAGAGAAATTATTGATGTTCTGTATATGTATGTGTACTTTCCAGCCACCATGTGAGAGAAATTATTGATGTTCTGTATGTATATGTATGTATGTATGCTTTCCAGCCACCATGTGAGAGAAATTATTGATGTTCTGTATGTATATGTATGTATGCTTTCCAGTCATCATGTGAGAGGAATAATTAGTTTACTGCGCTATATACAATACATTTTTCATCCTATACCCCTCGTTCATCTCCCCCCCCCTTCAATCCTTTTCTCCCCGTCACCCCCCTCCCTTTCCCTTGTCACCTTTACCTCCACTCTTGACGGCATAAAGGGGACATCTTGAGACACTCAAGCCCCTTTCATTCTCTCTCTCCCGCCCCCCCCCCCATCCCTTGCCTGTCCTCTGGCAGATCACCCTGGCATGGCAACTTCTCTCCCCTCCCCTTCCAAGTTAATTATCCCACCTGGTGGAGGGGCAGACATAGTCCACCTGAGTTTTTTCTACACCCCTCTTCCGTTTCCCCTTGTCTTATACTCCGTCCCACTCGGCGTAAATCCTCCCCTCTCATCCTTCCCCTCTCTTGTTGCATGCAGATATTTTCTCTGCGTATTCGTTCCTTTGCAACTGAATGTTTTGTGTATGTTACGTGGTTGTTCGTACGTGTGAATGATTTGTATTTGTTACGTGCTTGTTCGTACGGGTGAATGGTTTGTATTTGTTACGTGCTTGTTCGTACGTGTGAATGATTTGTATTTGTTACGTGCTTGTTCGTACGTGTGAATGGTTTGTATTTGTTACGTGCTTGTTCGTACGTGTGAATGGTTTGTATTTGTTACGTGCTTGTTCGTACGTGTGAATGGTTTGTATTTGTTACGTGCTTGTTCGTACGTGTGAATGGTTTGTATCTGTTACGTGATCGTTCATACAACCTGCACTCCACCTTGCACTCTGCCCTTCACCTCTCCAGAGTGCCTGTGGTGTATGAGGAGTAATAAGGGCGTGGCACTATGGACGAGAGTGCCATTTGTCTTATTGATGGAGCGGCACCAGTGTCACTCTGGTTATAAATGCCCCCCCACACACTTGCCATCTCTCTCTCTCTCTCTCTCTCTCTCTCTCTCTCTCTCTCTCTCTCTCTCTCTCTCTCTCTCTCTCTCTCTCTCTCTCTCTCTCTCTCTCTCTCTCTCTCTCTCTCTCTCTCTCCCTGATAGTTTGGTATTCATTTCTTTTGTGTTAATTTAGGTGATTATAGGAGTGATAATTATGGTTTTGGTAATGGTCATGGTAGTAGTAATCATCATGATAGTTGTCACGGTAGTTACGGCACTTACGGTATACACGAGAGACTAAATATATTCAGAATATGGAAATTAAAGAGCTGCTCTAAACGTATAATAATAATAATAATAATAATAATAATAATAATAATAATAATAAAATATTATTATTATTATTATTATGGAATTCATCTGCCTAATTTTCTGGGGTCAAGATTTGTGTCCAGATATGTGAAAAGAATATTTGATGAGTCAGCAAGCTGTTAGTGACCTGTTGATGACCAAGGCAGGTTGTTGACCTGCTTTCCGCACTGTACCGTGAAGTAATGACCTTCCAGGGTTACTATTGTCAGGTTAATAACCTACCATGGTCACTATTGTGAGGTTCATAACCTACCATGGTCACTATTGTGAGGTTCATAACCTACCATGGTCACTATTGTGAGGTTCATAACCTACCATGGTCACTATTGTGAGGTTAATAACCTACCATGGTCACTATTGTGAGGTTCATAACCTACCATGGTCACTATTGTGAGGTTCATAACCTACCATGGTCACTATTGTGAGGTTCATAACCTACCATGGTCACTATTGTGAGGTTCACAACCTACCATGGTCACTATTGTGAGGTTCATAACCTACCATGGTCACTATTGTGAGGTTCATAACCTACCATGGTCACTATTGTGAGGTTCATAACCTACCATGGTCACTATTGTGAGGTTCATAACCTACCATGGTCACTATTGTGAGGTTCATAACCTACCATGGTCACTATTGTGAGGTTCATAACCTACCATGGTCACTATTGTGAGGTTCATAACCTACCATGGTCACTATTGTGAGGTTCATAACCTACCATGGTCACTATTGTGAGGTTCATAACCTACCATGGTCACTATTGTGAGGTTCATAACCTACCATGGTCACTATTGTGAGGTTCATAACCTACCATGGTCACTATTGTGAGGTTCATAACCTACCATGGTCACTATTGTGAGGTTCATAACCTACCATGGTCACTATTGTGAGGTTCATAACCTACCATGGTCACTATTGTGAGGTTCATAACCTACCATGGTCACTATTGTGAGGTTAATGACCTACCATGGTCACTATTGTGAGGTTAATGACCTACCATGGTCACTTGTGTGGTTAATGACCTACCATGGTCACTTGTACAGTTAATGACCTACCATGGTCACTTGTACGGTTAATGACCTACCATGGTCACTTGTGCGGTTAATGACCTACCATGGTCACTTGTGCGGTTAATGACCTACCATGGTCACTTGTGCGGTTAATGACCTACCATGGTCACTTGTATGGTTAATGACCTACCATGGTCACTTGTATGGTTAATGACCTACCATGGTCACTTGTGCAGTTAATGACCTACCATGGTCACTTGTATGGTTAATGACCTACCATGGTCACTATTGTGAGGTTAATGACCTACCATGGTCACTTGTGCGGTTAATGACCTACCATGGTCACTTGTGCGGTTAATGACCTACCATGGTCACTTGTATGGTTAATGACCTACCATGGTCACTTGTGCGGTTAATGACCTACCATGGTCACTTGTGCGGTTAATGACCTACCATGGTCACTTGTGCGGTTAATGACCTACCATGGTCACTTGTACAGTTAATGACCTACCATGGTCACTTGTACAGTTAATGACCTACCATGGTCACTTGTACGGTTAATGACCTACCATGGTCACTTGTACGGTTAATGACCTACCATGGTCACTTGTACGGTTAATGACCTACCATGGTCACTTGTGCGGTTAATGACCTACCATGGTCACTTGTGCGGTTAATGACCTACAATGGTCACTTGTATGGTTAATGACCTACCATGGTCACTTGTACTGTTAATGACCTACCATGGTCACTTGTGCGGTTAATGACCTACCATGGTCACTTGTATGGTTAATGACCTACCCTGGTCACTATTGTGAGGTTAATGACCTACCATGGTCACTTGTACGGTTAATGACCTACCATGGTCACTTGTGCGATTAATGACCTACCATGGTCACTTGTGCGATTAATGACCTACCATGGTCACTTGTGCGGTTAATGACCTACCATGGTCACTTGTATGGTTAATGACCTACCATGGTCACTTGTGCGGTTAATGACCTACCATGGTCACTTGTGCGGTTAATGACCTACCATGGTCACTTGTACAGTTAATGACCTACCATGGTCACTTGTACGGTTAATGACCTACCATGGTCACTTGTACGGTTAATGACCTACCATGGTCACTTGTACGGTTAATGACCTACCATGGTCACTTGTACGGTTAATGACCTACCATGGTCACTTGTACAGTTAATGACCTACCATGGTCACTTGTACGGTTAATGACCTACCATGGTCACTTGTACGGTTAATGACCTACCATGGTCACTTGTACGGTTAATGACCTACCATGGTCACTTGTGCGGTTAATGACCTACCATGGTCACTTGTGCGGTTAATGACCTACCATGGTCACTTGTGCGGTTAATGACCTACCATGGTCACTTGTACGGTTAATGACCTACCATGGTCACTTGTGCGGTTAATGACCTACCATGGTCACTTGTGCGGTTAATGACCTACCATGGTCACTTGTGCGGTTAATGACCTACCATGGTCACTTGTGCGGTTAATGACCTACCATGGTCACTTGTGCGGTTAATGACCTACCATGGTCACTTGTGCGGTTAATGACCTACCATGGTCACTTGTGCGGTTAATGACCTACCATGGTCACTTGTACGGTTAATGACCTACCATGGTCACTTGTGCGGTTAATGACCTACCATGGTCACTTGTGCGGTTAATGACCTACCATGGTCACTACTGTCAGGTAATGACCTATGGTCATTACTCTCAGGTTAAAGTGTGACCTTATTTTGAAGTCACTCCAAAGTCACATGTTTACCTTTGATCTCAGTTGATGATCTGATCAATCAGGCTGTTGGTTCAAGAAGAGATGCACTGCAAAGCAAGCTTTTATTGGAACTGTTTTTCTCTGAAAGAACTTTATTAGAGCTTGATAAGCTCTACACAGAGCGAAATGTTGTCCCTCATAAAGCTCGTTTCTGTGTTTTCCTCACCATTTTTGGTAGTACACCACTGGAATCAGTCAGGCTGTTGCTGCTAGCCGCACGCCGTCCAACATAAGCACCAACTCTGGTACCCTGTTAAGTTCTCTCTTGAGAGAGAACTTGACAAGTTCCTCCAGGCAGTTGTTGATCAGCTAGACTGTAGTGGCTACTTAAGGGTACGAGCTGCAATCAACAGAAGTATGAGTAATCAGTCCATGAACTAGGAGGTCCGATCAGAGAGTGGCTCGCTGGGAGATCATTCCCTAAATTCACTCCCTACTGGTGTTAGTGCAACCACCTAGTTGTGGTTGCAGGTATATGTGTGTGTGTGTGTGGTTGCTTGTGCTCGGTTCGGGGTGAGTTGTATACATGGAGAGGGTTTCGGGGGTCAACGCACCCTCGGCCCGGTCTGTAGGTGTGTGTAAGGGGAAGTGAAGGTGTGCGCTGGAGGAGGCTGTGTGTGTGTGTGTGTGTGTGTGTGTGTGTGTGTGTGTGTGTGTGTGTGTGTGTGTGTGTGTGTGTGTGTGTGAGGAGTGTAGATGTGGGGTGGATGTGTTAGGTGGGTTGTGGGTGGTGTTGGGGCAGCAGTGGTGGTAACATTATCAGTGGCGTGGTGGAGGCAGATAGCTGGGCGTCGGGAGACTGGCGGCCGCCATATTAGGCTCCAGTAATTTGTTGGTGATAGCATCTTGCACGGAGGTACCACCACCACCAGTAGTAACACCACCAATACTAGTAGTACTACCACCACCAGTAGTAGTAATACCAACACAACCAACACTAGTAGTAATACCACCAGTCAGTAACATCAACACTTGTAATAGTACCACCACCTCTACATTCTGCATTTCGACCGCGATCAACCACAAGTACTCCCACCACAACCACCAACCACAAGTACTCTAACCCAACCATTAACCACAAGTACTCCCACCACAACCACCAACCACAAGTACTCTAACCCAACCATTAACCACAAGTACTCCCACCACAACCACCAACCACAAGTACTCTAACCCAACCATTAACCACAAGTACTCCCACCTCAACTATTAACCACAAGTACTCTAACCCAACCATTAACCACAACTACTCCCACCCCAACCATCAATCACAAGTACTCCCACCCCAGCTGTCAACCACAGGTACTCCCACCCAACCATAAATCATAAGTACTCCCACCTCAACCGTCAACCACAAGTACTCCCACCCTAACCGTCAACCACAAGTACTCCCACCCTAACCGTCAACCACAAGTACTCCCACCTCAACCGTCAACCACAAGTACTCCAACGCCAATTATTAACCACAAGTACTCTAACCCAACCATCAACCACAAGTACTCCAACCCAACCATCAGCCATAAGTACTCCCACCCCAACCATCAACCACAAGTACTCCCACCTCAACCATCAACCACAAGTACTCCCACCCCAACCATCAACCACAAGTACTCCCACCCCAACCATCAACCACAAGTACTCCCACCCCAACCATCAACCACAAGTACTCCCACCCCAACCATCAACCACAAGTACTCCCACCCCAACCATCAACCACAAGTACTCCCACCCCAACCATCAACCACACGTACTCCCACCTCAACCATCAACCACAAGTACTCCCACCTCAACCATCAACCACAAGTACTCCCACCTCAACCATCAACCACAAGTACTCCAACCCAACCATCAACCACAAGTACTCCCACCTCAACCATCAACCACAAGTACTCCCACCTCAACCATCAACCACAAGTACTCCCACCTCAACCATCAACCACAAGTGCTCCAACCCCAACCATCAACCACAAGTACTCCCACCCCAACCATCAACCACAAGTACTCCCACCTCAACCATCAACCACAAGTACTCCAACCCAACCATCAACCACAAGTACTCCCACCTCAACCATCAACCACAAGTACTCCCACCTCAACCATCAACCACAAGTACTCCAACCCAACCATCAACCACAAGTACTCCCACCTCAACCATCAACCACAAGTACTCCAACCCCAACCATCAACCACGATTAACCACAAGTATAACCATCTACCACGATCAGCCACAAATACTACCGCCCCAACCATCAGCCTCCCATCACCACCCTCGTCAGCACAACCACTTACTTCACTGCAGACACCCCTCCATAACCCCCCATCACCACCCCTGTCACCGTAACCCCCTTCACCGACCCCGTCACCATAACCCCCTTCACCACCCCTGTCACCATAACCCCCCGTCACCACAACCCCCCGTCACCACCCGTGTCACCATAACCCCCTTCACCGCCCGTCACCATCCCCACCACATCAGGTCAGTAATCAACACACGAAAATAACTAAGCGAGTAAAATTTAGAATAGGTACAGAGTATAGTTAGTGTAGGCAAAGGTGGGAACGTTGTTCGAACGCAAGTGCGTGCGTGCGTGCGTGTGCGTGCGTGCGTGCGTGCGTGCGTGCGTACGTACGTACGTGTGTGTGTGTGTGTGTGTGTGTTACCATTTTGTACTAGGCACATGTCGATTAGACACTAGGCCTGTTGTGTGTGTGTGTGTGTGTGTGTGTGTGTGTGTGTGTGTGTGTGTGTGTGTGTGTGTTACCTGGAGGTTATTCCGGGGATCAACGCCCCCGCGGCCCGGTCCATGACCAGGCCTCCCGATGGATCAGGGCCTGATCAACTAGGCTGTTACTGCTGGCCGCACGCAGTCCAACGTACGAGTCACAGCCCGGCTGATCCGGCACTGACTTTAGGTATCTGTGTGTGTGTGTATGTGTATGTGAGTGTGTGTGTGTGTGTGTGTGTGTGTGTGTGTGTGTGTGTGTGTGTGTGTGTGTGGCATACCTGTGACCTCTTTCCTGGGCTGTAATACTCTTGCAGCCAGGCTTGATGTCAGGCTTCCCTGTTGGCCAACTGGCCAACCAGGCTATTGGTGCTATCGGCCTGCACGCCTACAAGGCCATCACAACCCGGCTGATCAGGTGTTTGCAGTAGAAAGTGGCCTGGTTTTCTCTTAAAACTTTTATTTTCGTTCTGGCACTTTTAAGAGGACATGTTGCTGGAACAGTGGTAGAAGACTTCAGGAGGAAAATTACTGGAACAAACATTTTTTTTGTTAAGGTCCCTGAAGGCGTAATTGCAGATCTGGAGAATGTACAGGGACGCCGTAGGCACAATAAGAGAACACTGTATCAGCATCCGTTGTCCCAGATTATTCACTATTTTACCAAATGTCAGAAGCATTGCTGGGACAGGTGTAAATGTCTTCAAAAGGAAACTGCACAAGTATCTGCAAAAGGAAACTCGACAAGTATCTGCACCAGGTGCCAGATCAACCAGGCTGTCATGGCTATGTGGGCCAGCAGGCCGCCCCCAGCAACAGCATGGTTGACTAGGCAATCACCAAACAAGCCTGGCCCAATGTCGGGCTCCGGGAGTAGGAAAAATCTCGGTACCCGTCAAAGGTATATGAAAGGTATTAAGGTAAGGTCAGTCACGCACCTAACTTACTGGGAACGTTCGAAGTGCCTTGATGGTTGGAATGAAGGCGAAAAAGATGCATTGTAATGTACCCCTAGAAAATTCTAGAGGTATCATCCTTTGCGGATGATACTAGGAGGTATCATCCTTTGCGGATGATACTAGGATCTGCATGAGGCTGTCATCTGCTGAGGACGCGGTTAACCTCCAAGAAGATATAAACAAAGTTTTCCAGTGGGCAACGGTAAACAATATGATGTTCAATGAGGACAAATTCCAACTACTCCGTTATGGAAAACTGGAGGAGATAATAACTAGAACAGAGTATACTACTGACTCCGGCCATACAATAGAGCGGAAAAATAATGTAAGGGACCTGGGAGTAGTAATGTCTGAGGATCTCACTTTCAAGGATCACAACAGTGCCACGATCGCACGTGCAAAGAAAATGATAGGATGGATAATGAGAACTTTCAAAACGAGAGATGCCAAGCCCATGATGATCCTTTTCAAATCACTTGTTCTCTATAGGCTGGAATACTGCTGTACATTAACATCTCCATTCAAAGCAGGTGAAATCGCAGATCTAGAGAGTGTACAGAGATCCTTTACTGCACGTATAAGTTCTGTCAAGCACCTTAACTACTGGGAACGCTTGGAAGCACTTGACTTGTACTCGTTGGAACGCAGGAGGGAGAGATATATCATAATCTACACTTGGAAAATCTTGGAAGGAATGGTCCCAAATCTGCACACAGAAATCACTCCCTACGAAAGTAAAAGACTGGGCAGGCGATGCAAAATGCCCCCAATAAAAAGTAGGGGCGCCATTGGTACACTAAGAGAAAACACCATGAGTGTCCGGGGCCCAAAACTGTTCAACAGCCTCCCATCAAGCATTAGGGGAATTGCCAATAAACCCCTGGCTGCCTTCAAGAGAGAGCTGGACAGATACCTAAAGTCAGTGCCGGATCAGCCGGGCTGTGGCTCGTACGTTGGACTGCGTGCGGCCAGCAGTAACAGCCTAGTGATCAGACCCTGATCCATCGGGAGGCCTGGTCATGGACCGGGCCGCGGGGGCGTTGATCCCCGGAATAACCTCCAGGTAACCTCCAGGTATTGGTTCTAAATCTGCACACACACAAATCATTCCCTACTAAAACACGAGGCTCGGCAGATGGTGCAGGAATACCCCTAATGAAAAGTTAGGTGTGAGTACACTGAGAAACAACGCAGTAAGCCTCTCACAGTACATAAGGGGGACTACCAGTAGACTCCCTTTGCTGTCTTCAAGAGGGAGCTGAATAAGGTCTAAAAGTCCGTTCTTGATCAACCGGGCTGTGATTAATATGTTTGACGGTGTGTGGCCAACAGTTACAGCCTGGTGGATGAGGCCTTGGTCCACCGGGAGGCCTGGTCGGGGACCGGACCGCGGGGGCGTTGACCCTTGGAACATGCTCCAGGTAGTCTCCGGCTAGGTAAGACTTTCCTGAGGTTCACAAACTGAGGTTTATGTAGTTGGCAGAGACCATGTATGACTCCCTACGGGTTTAGCCATTCCCAGTAACAATTTGTGAACAGAGACAAGTATGACTAAATTGTTTTGGGGCAGATTGTTTACGTAAATCTGAACCACTACTAGTGCTTGCACAGACTCATGGGGTACCCCGTTTGTTACTCTCGCTCATCATAATCTCTCTCTCTCTCTCTCTCTCTCTCTCTCTCTCTCTCTCTCTCGCACAGTCACTATTTCTCTTCTCTTCTTTAGGTGCTCATTAATTCACTGGAGGGTTTTCTCTGTCACCACCCAGTGCTCTTCAAGTTTGTACATTCATAACTCAAACAAACGTTTGTGTACTCATGGAGTTCTGGTTATGGGGGGGCCGAGAGTCAGTTCTTAGCCCCACCTTCTAGACTGCTTTGATTGGCATCACTGAGTTCTGGTCTCTTCGTCCTACTCAAATCTACTTTTGAACTGTGTATTGAATTTCCCCCACCTTCTTATCCAAGTCATTCCACCTTTCAACCACACCTGTGTCATTTTGATTCTGGTCCTCTTAATTCACTCAGCCTGTCTCTATTTGTCTGTCAAGTGTGTCGTAATCATGTCTTCCCTAGTTCTTCTCACGGTCAAGATCTTTAACTTCAGTTTTTTCAACCTCCCCTCCTAGTGCATTCCTCTCAGTTGTGATAGTGGTCGCCATCTGGTTGCAAACCTTTGGACCTTTTCAAAGTTCTTCAAGTGCTTGATCAGGTTTGGGTCCCATGCTGGGGCTATGTAATCAATGATTGACCTAACATATGTTGTATATTAGGTTCTGAAGGATTCTTTGTTCAATTGAGTTTCGCTATGCTATTCTGAGGTTTTCTGTTTTTGCATATGTCACTAACGCTACACAGTTTATGTATTCCTGGCCTCAGACAACAGAATGATATTCAGTGGGGCAACTTTCAGTTGGAAAGAAAGACTGACAAGGAGTACATGACGAACTCAGAGCATTCAGTAGAGCGCAAGCTCCATGTACGAGACTTGGGAGTAAAGGTGTCAGATCTCACATTCAAGGATCACAACAGTGTTGCCATTTCTACTGCAAAGAAAATGTTAGACTGGATAACTAGAACTTTCAGGGCGGTGGATGCTGAGCCAGTGATGATCTTTATCTTTTATTCTCTGCAGCCTAGAGTACTTCTGCAAGGCAGGCGAGATTGCCGAGCTGGAAAACATACAGGGAACTTTCACTGTTCATATACACTCAAGCATCTGAACTACTGGGAATGTATGAAGTCCCTTTAGCAGTATCCTTTGGAGCCAAGGCGAAAAAAGTACATTATAATTTACACGTGAAAAATCGCTCCATGTAAAAGTAGAGACTGGCAGACGATCCAAATTGTTTGCAGTGAAAAGCAACGAGTACACTGAGAGAGAACTCGACTAGTGTCAGAGGTCCCCGACTCTTCAGCACCCTACCTCCGTACATAAGGAGAATTATTAACAAACCTCTGATTATCAAGAGGAAACTTGTCAAGTTCTGCAAATTAGTTCCTGACCACCCAAGGTGTGGTTCCTACATTGGATTGCTTGCAGCCAGCAGTAGCAGCCTCGTTGTTCAGGCTTTGATCCACCGGGAGGCCTCGTCTTGAACCTGACCTCGGGGGCGTTGACTCTCAAGGGAACCTTCAGGTCCTTTTCACTCCTATATTTACAGCGTCTCTCCGCCCATGCTGTGTGTCTAATTTGCTCTCATCTCAGAATCTCAATACCTTTCATTTCTTGAGAGTGACTGCCACTTCACTGAGGATGACTTAGACATTGTATTATTTAAAGATCGATCCACAGCCCTTGGTGAGGATGGTATCACTTACGGTTTCCTTAGAACTTGAACCAAGTCCCTGATAACCTTTTGTTAGCGCTACGCAATCTTTGCTACACCGAGGGTGTCCTTCCTATTTCCTGGGTCAGTAGTCTCATTGTGCCTATCCCTAGGCCGCAACAGCCTGATATGTTTAGACCAGTCTCCTTAACTAGTTGGCTTTGTAAAACCTTTGGAAGAATGAGACTGAATAGTTTTTACCACAGGGTCAGACACCAACTCCACCTCATCTCTATAGTTTCATGAAATGGAAAATATGCAGAATTGTATTGACATATTTCTCACTTAACATTCTTCTCGATAAAGAATCTGCATTTGATATCGCAAAGAGAACTGTTTGCGATATTCATATGAACTAGCTAAAATGAATGTTGTTGGTAATTTACTCAGGTTATCCGACATGTAGAGTATTCTCTGTTGTCTATTGAAGTTTAAGAAGAGAACTAAAGAAATATCTCTAGATACACCACAGGGAGGAGTTCACAGTCCCATACTATTAATATCCTAATTAATACTCTCCTAAATGACCTGCCTACTTCACCCATGAATATAACTAAAAGCTATACTGATGACATTATGATTCTTACAACAGGGCACAGGAAGATGATTGCCCTTCTTAACAAAGTTTAAGTAATTGTAATGGGTTAGACTTCGTCACATCATCAAAGGTTAAGTTATTGATAAGTAAACAACATGTCCCACCCATCTGTTTGTAGGGTGAAAACGTCAACTTTGAAGTCTTACAGCCAGTTTGGTGAAGCCTTCAGTAAATGCACCATACCTCAGCTAAGCAGGAAATGTAAATGTTGTCAGTGCTGTTGTCGTGTACAACGCTAGCTGTGGTGTTAATGTTGCTGGCTACAACGCTAGCTGTGGTGGTAATGTTGCTGGCTACAAGTCTTAACTATGGAATGTTGCTGGCAGCAGTTCTAGTTCTGGTGCTAGTATGAGAAGGATGCGAATGATGTATATAGCTTATATTACATTCTTAATTTATTATGCTGCGCCCATGTTAATGTTACCCAAGGAAAATTCTCTCCGGCCCTTGGACCTTATGCAAAACGAAACCCGCAGAATTATTCTTGGCTGTCCTAAAACTACCAAAGTTCTTATTATGAGGAAGATTTAGTTTTAGATTTTTATAGCTTGGTGTTCCTAGTATCATTTATTGGATTATTGAGATTTAACACTGCATTTGGTATTAGAATGTTAATAAATGAAGCAGACACTTATTACAAATCTTATTGGATGTCTACAGTAGAAGTAAATAAAGAAGATCTAAATGGGATACAATAACATGCAATTATAATAAGTTTTATAACCTGCACCAACTGTATCACTCAACAACAGCATTTCATCCTTCCATGGAAATTGTGTCCATTTAATTTATATCTTGACAGTCCCTCCCAAGAGGCTCGTCACTAATTTATCCCATTCTTAAATCACTTGCAAAGGCAACTGCTCAGGAAGAAATTTCCCGCTTAACTGTTAGTAATAATGTATCATAAATTATATTCAGTGATGGATCTAGGCAGGAGTCTACTGGCAGGGCTGTATGTACCCTTGTTGCCACCTCCCTAGATGGGAACTCTAGCAACTGTGTTAAATTAGGCATAAGAATTAACTGGTTATCTACACTGTAATGAGAATTGTTTGCAATTCTAATGGAGTTAAGTTAACTGAGATTAACTCTCTGATTTTCACTGATTCAGTAATGACCGTGATTAACAATATGCTCAGTGGAGAAGCCTAGTACAAATACTCCAAAATCAAGGAAAAAAATAATGAATATGAATTTTTTATGGATTCCTTCACACGTTGAATTAAACCTTCTCGATAAAGTTGATAAATTAGGTATATGTGTATCTGTATGTCTAGCATTAGGAATAAAGTTAAGAGAGATGTAAATCATAAAAGTGAATGTCATAAGAATGCACTTAGGCGCCTGAATAGATCTATCACTCACTGTGATAACATGAGCGTAGATAAGCATGTCTACGGAGCAACTTGTAATGTGAACAAACTAACTGATATTGTAGTAGCTAGGCTTAGTCTTGATTACAAGTTGCTCTGGAAGTTTGGAAGACTCACAGATGATCATCAGACCAGATGGTCACTTATGGTCACTTACTTGAAAGCTATGTTCTTCATAATTCACTTACTTAGGAATACCTAATTAATAACCTTTGTGATATGTCAAGGTATCTTATCTTATGACAACAAGATATCAGACATATGAAGCAAATATCCTAAATTTGTTTGCAACAGATAAGACAATTGTAAATACAAATGTACGCTCTTCTTAACCCTTCAGGGCCTTAGTTCCTAGGCGTTGTGTATCCAAATGGTCTTGTGCTACCCTCCAAACGACGGATATGGGGCGCATGATAAACTAGCCAATTCGGCGGTAAAATCAACTCTTTGTATGACCGTCAATTTGTAATAATCAGCTGGAAGAATTATCCCCAGCCTTTAGCAGCACAGCCCTCAGATTGTACAGGCAAGCACAGGTAACCTGGAAACATACACACCGCTAATTACAGGTAATTTACCTGTGTCTGGGAGATTATTTGGTTGCTAAAAAAGGCACTTATGTACAGTGCAGGACATTTATTAGTGGACTGAAGAAGCTACTCGTGGTGAAACGTTTACCCTTAATAAATGTCCTGAACTGTACGTGTCTTGTTCCACATCTTGTCCGTATCACTACATCATTTTTCGATAGCTTGGTTACATAGGTGATTTTATCATATGCTTACTTTTTAATTCGCCATTTTTAGGGTTAAGGTAACAAATGTATTTGGCTTGTGTGTCGAATAAGCCTGTATGGGAGGCCTGTACCAACTAGGCCATAGACGTGATTGATAATCACCCTTATCACCACCAGACGCCATGACGCTACACCCCACACCACCCCACACCACACCATCACACGTCACCACACACCACCACAAATACCACAGGAACCAACATAAAGGGATGAGTACAGAAGAGGAGTAAGTGCAAGACCACTTCCGGTTCCTCCGCTCACACCCACTTCTCTAATGTTAGCTGTCCCCCCCCCCTCCCCTAACCCTCTCCCTCCCACTCACCCTCCCTACCTCCCTTCCTTTCTTCCCTCTCCCCCTCTCTGAGAGGGGGAAGGTGCTGTAGTCAGCCAGTTTGGCTTGCATGGGTCGAGTCGTACATCATTGTTATCAGTCAATAAACAAGTAACAATGCTGTGACACACAATTCTTCATTCCGCTTCAAGAAAACAGGCAGATTAAACCATGTGAGCATCATAGTATCTACAAAGCTTTATGAACTGAAGGAAGGTAAACATGGCGGTAAATAACAAGAATATACTACCACCTCGGAGCAGTGCTGGATTGGTAGCAAATACAATGGATGTCATATCAGAGCTACAGAAACCTTAAAATAATAGTAACTAATATTAACTTTATTTTTTTAAACCTACAAGGTGTTAAAACAAGCAACAAAACAGTATTCCATGTATTAATAGACTCCCTCACCGAGTCAAATATAATGTTTGCAACTTACACTGGACATGTGTTAAAGACTATTTGACAAAGAAATATGCATAATTGGGTAATATCTATTTAAATGCAATAAAAAAAGGCCACAGGGATTGAGGGAAGGGGAGGTTACCTGGAGGTTATTCCGGGGATCAACGCCCCCGCGGCCCGGTCCATGACCAGGCCTCCCGATGGATCAGGGCCTGATCAACTAGGCTGTTACTGCTGGCCGCACGCAGTCCAACGTACGAGCCACAGCCCGGCTGATCCGGCACTGACTTTAGGTATCTGTCCAGCTCTCTCTTGAAGGCAGCCAGGGGTTTATTGGCAATTCCCCTAATGCTTGATGGGAGGCTGTTGAACAGTCTTGGGCCCCGGACACTTACGGTGTTTTCCCTTAGTGTACCAATGGCGCCCCTACTTTTTATTGGGGGCATTTTGCATCGCCTGCCCAGTCTTTTACTTTCGTAGGGAGTGATTTCTGTGTGCAGATTTGGGACCATTCCTTCCAGGATTTTCCAAGTGTAGATTATGATATATCTCTCCCTCCTGCGTTCCAACGAGTACAAGTCAAGTGCTTCCAAGCGTTCCCAGTAGTTAAGGTGCTTGACAGAACTTAAACGTGCAGTATAGGATCTCTGTACACTCTCTAGATCTGCGATTTCACCTGCTTTGAATGGAGATGTTAATGTACAGCAGTATTCCAGCCTAGAGAGAACAAGTGATTTGAAAAGGATCATCATGGGCTTGGCATCTCTCGTTTTGAAAGTTCTCATTATCCATCCTATCATTTTCTTTGCACGTGCGATCGTGGCACTGTTGTGATCCTTGAAAGTGAGATCCTCAGACATTACTACTCCCAGGTCCCTTACATTAGTTTTCCGCTCTATTGTATGGCCGGAGTCAGTAGTATACTCTGTTCTAGTTATTATCTCCTCCAGTTTTCCATAACGGAGTAGTTGGAATTTGTCCTCATTGAACATCATATTGTTTACCGTTGCCCATTGGAAAACTTTGTTTATATCTTCTTGGAGATTAACCGCGTCCTCAGTAGATGACAGCCTCATGCAGATCCTAGTATCATCCGCAAAGGATGATACGGTGCTGTGAGGAGGGTTAAGAGTTGAAGACTGAGACATTTGTCCAACACTTGGGAATATTTAGTGAGGTAACGTTTCACCAGCCAGTGCCGTCTTCAGTCCAGTCCAGTACAGAGAATAACAGAGGAAGATGAAGAGTATGAGGTAGTCAGTCCCTCAGCCTGGAGTTGATGTGTTCAGTCCATCAATCTCACATCAACTCTGGGCTTAGTGACTGAGTACCTTCTACTCCTCATCTTCATGTGTTCTTCTCTGTATTGGACTGAAGAAGTCATTGGCTGGCAAAACGTTTCCTCACTAAAGATTCCCAGACGTTGCACAAGTGTCTCAGTCATGTGGGTTTTCAAAACCATTTTCATTACAGTGTTAAGTTGTTCATTTGGTCAGAGCACAACAAGTGTTAAGTTATGGCAGCCAAAACTGAAAATCGGGATTTGGTTATTGCTTTTGTAAATTAACTACAAAATATAACTAATAAGCAATTTAAAAATTACCTATTGAAAATAGAACACTGCCTTGAAGATCTTGGTATATATCGTATTTTAGAAAAAAGGAAGGCTGATATATATTCGGGATGCATAGCGATATACCTTTATTTTTCACACATGTCATTCAGAAGTTTCGAGAGTCTTCCTTCTGCAACCTGACCCTGGACCAAGCTTGTCTGGTGCTTGCCTGGTCACCCAGGCTGTTGCTGCTGGTGGCAGGGGGATGAGAGGATGGGGGATTCATTTATATCATTTTGATTTGTATAGCATACTAGGTGCCAATTATGTGAACAATGAGTTGAGGTCTTGGTCCTGGGTTGGTCAGATATTTCCCGCACCATCCAGCATCAGTCCTTGTTTGCAACAATTGTTATCCTTGCAAATACGTGAACTACAACTTTTTGCAATAGGTATAAGTTTGTTAGGTAGGGAGGAGTCTGTGGGTGAGGGAGAACTGTGAGCCAGGATGTTATTGTCTGTCTCATGTTCGTCCATCGTTGTCCTCAGGTGAAAATTGTGCCTTCTAATTGGCTTTTCTTGTTTTTGAGAGCAAGATGAAAAGAGACGGTATGGGGTAAGAGGAGTAGTAGAGGTCGGGAGTCACTTGCTACATTACTACCTCTCACTGGCTTCCTCGGTTTTACTACTTCGCAGTCCGGCCTAAGGGTAGACTTTCCTAATGATTACCTGATCATCTAAACTATTGCTCTCTGTAGCCTGTAGTCACACATCCATCCCGGCAAAAGTTTTACTTTTCGACCACACTATCACTGTTGTGGCTTCTCTTGTTTTAAAAGTTTTCATGACGTACTCTATCCTTTTCTTGGTTTTGGTAGTTTGCATTGAAGAAAAGGCAGTTGCAACACACTTTTTTTTATCGTGAAGTTTCGTTATACATATATAAAACTTAACCAAGTGAATACCTTGCAGTCGCTCGATAACACTCAATACAGCAAGACGTTGACGCCATAAAAGCTTTCTTTGCACTTCTATCTTTTATCCATCACCGTCAGCAGTACGCTGCTGGATCTACTGAATTTGTTCTGTTGTCCCTGACTCATTTCCTTTTTTCTGTGACCAGATCTGTTATATCCTACACTTGTTTTGAGCTTCTTGGATTTTTTCAGTATGGAATCAGCAAGAATTTGTTACTATTGAATTCGTGACCCAAGTGGAAGATTGTGTTGATAGGTGTTTTTTTGTATATTTTATGAGCATACTGTGACCGGTTTCAGGGGAGTTACTCTATGCTCATAGCCAGGTCTGAGGCCAGGCTTCTTTATTCTTTGGTGACCCAGGCTGTTGTTATCTTTAAATACATGACCAGAAGCTACATGTGCCTCTGGCGATATGTTTGGCGTGATGCCCACTCCCATGACCTTTTATTTCGCTGATATTGTAGTCATTTCCTCTTTTCTTTCCCTTGATCAGCTTCCTCTCCCAGGACGGTACTTGTCTGATCCTCACTCTGATCCTTGTTACCTTCCATTTGTTGCGGAGGAACTTCTGTTGTCATTTGCTTGACCATCTTTCAACTTGTACGAGACTACGGGTGTCACTCCATATGTTTACCCTGGAGGAGCAATAATATGGAGAGGTCACAATACAGGGTGCCCCCGGAGGATCAAGAATACGGAGAAGTTACAATACAGGGTCCCCCCGGAGGATCAAGAATACGGAGAGGTCACAATACAGGGTTCCCCCGGAGGATCAAGAATACGGAGAGGTGACACACAAGGTCTCCCTCCCGAACAAGACTATGGAGATCACACTACAGGATTCCTCTCCCCTTTCCCCCCGTCACCCACCTGGAGTAGGCAAACCACAGGGGTCAAAGCACAACCCACATGGCGATGCTGTGGCCAAGAGCGCTATGTATTACAGGGGTGGTGTCCCCAGCTGCTAGCATGGCAAGGAAGGCACGTAGCCAGATGACAGGGTAGCTGGTGTAAATACCCACTGTGAACAGCAGACTATTTGTATCCGCAGGGGCATGGTTGCCACGCTGATGGTAGGATACCAGCAGGAAACAGCCATGCCACTCGCGAGAAATATCGATGCCACCGGGGCGGTATTTACCAGCGGTGTCGATTGCCGGTGTCTGTGGGCTATTATGGGGGGGGTGGAGGGGATGGGGAGCAGGCTAGGGAGGGTCTTAACACTCCTCGCAGGTATTACATCTCAATGGGTGATATTATCACCTCGGGAAATTAGTACCGGGGATTGTAGCGAGAAAGAGAAGAGAGGTGTTAAGTCATTTGAGAAGCAGCATTACCAACAGCAGCAGCAACAACAGTGACAAAAAGCAGCATCAGCAAAAACGACAACAGCAGCAACACCACTAAGAACATCATCAGTAGGAACAACAATAGCAGTAGTGGTTATAAAATAACTCAGTAGTGCCATTACTCATAATTTTGGATAGGTTTGACGTGGTTGCGTTTCACTCTCTTGATATATCTAGAGTTGATGTCCTCAGGAACTTGCAGCTACTTAAGCAAGGGAAGCTCTAACTTCCAGCAGCTGGTCAACCACTACCTAACACAAGGGAAGCTTGCCGAAGCTCGTTTCCACACCTGTCGCTTGATTGGACTGGGACCGTGTTCGGAATATGTATGTAAAAAAAAAGTTGACTGGAAGTGGTTTAACAACTAGGAGGAGGCGAGTATAACGTACGATCAGCAGGAGCCCTCGAAGACGCTCCAGGATGTCAGCAGGAGTTAATGGGTCAGCAGGATATGTGTGAGCAGCAGCAGAACTGGAAGAGAACGGGCGGGGGGAAGTAGTAGTAGGTAAAGGGATAGGTTAAGGGGGGGGGGATAATGATGATTTAGTAGTTGGTAGGGGAAAGGCGTTGAGATAGGAGACGTCATGGGAAGGTTGGGGAAGTTAATGAGCATGGAGACGTCAGCAATTGGATTAGATTTTAAGATTTTGCCGCCGAAGCGGCTACTTTATTGTGCACTTCATGGTCGTCCTGTGGAGGGTAGCGCAAGAGCTTATGAATGCACAGAAGGCCTAGAAAGTAAGCCTCATCATGGCTAAGTACATTTGGACATACTTCTACAATATATGTTTCACCTCTTGGAAGGAAATTTTAAGAGACTTGAAACTTGAAAACGTAATAATCGTTTTTAACAGTCTACAGGTTTTTCAAAGTCGAACTGGGGTCTTTTAAATGCCATACCCCAGTTGGAATTTCCGAGAAACCTGTGCATGAGGATAATTACGTCAAATGTCCTGTATATTTTCAGTAAGATGCCTTGATGTACCACATAGGTTATTATGCTGTCTGTATGGCAAGTATATGAAAAGTGGGATTATCAACGGATGGTAAAGGGGAAATAGACGACTGTATGGGTAGGGGGAAGGTACGGATCAGGAAGGTGTACTAGGAACAGAGAGAGAGAAGCTGAGGGAAGGTAGGGATCAGGAAGGTGTGATAGGAATAGGGAGAGAGAGAGAGTAGCGGGGTCGGGCAGTCATTAGCGTGGAGTGGAGGTGACGACAAGGGGTTTATCGGCCGGCCGGTCCCACTAACAAGCACTATTAATTAACTGATAACGATGCGTGTGGACGGGTAGGTGGGGCCCCGCGCGCCGCCCTGCTACCCGCCAACCCACCAGACAAGTGGCAAATCTTCTTCTAATTAGTTTCTCAGCTCCTCTTTATGGCCACCACACACTCATATCCAACAATTTTAAGGTAAGAATTGCCTCAGATTGTAAGTCTCTGATATCGTGCTATTTTTAATGGCACCGCCGGTACAAATTTAATTAGCGGGGTTTACCCCCCGTTTGCGCCACAAAACTCTTGTTTACGCAGTAAAATTTTGCTTGCGCGCCAAAATTTTGTTACATGCTGAAAAAAATTAAAGATTACCGAGAGTATTTTTGACGCTTCAGCATTTGTCCACTTAGTTTTTTTTTTTTTTTTTTGTTTGGGGGGGGGGGGGGGGGGGTGGAACGAGAGGGGCGGCAGAAAATGTGGAGCGCAGCAGTGGGGAAATGCTCAGTGTTGTGAAAAATTATGGATGAGGTTTGTTAGTTGATGTATAGTGTGAGGGGAAAGAGGGGGAGGGGATTTGGGAAGGAAGGAAGGGGAGGGGTGAGGGAGGGATGGAAGGAGGGGGGACTGGGGATGAAGGGGTGAGGGAGGGAAGGAAGGGGAGGCTGTAAGGGATGGAAGGCGGGGGGAGGGAGGGATGGAGAGGAAGGGGTGTGAAGGGGGGAAATAAGGGGAGGGTGTGAGGGAGGTTAGGGGGGAAAAGGGGGTGAGGGAGGAGTGTTATCTGGCAGTGTGCCCCAGGTGTAGATAACGTTGAAGGAGTTGCAAGTTGAGTCACAAACACAGGCGGCAACACTGAGAAGCAGCATACCGCGCCTCTCTTGTTCTCAAGCCCACAACGACAGTGAAAGATGAGTGTTAATGAGAGAGTAGCAGTGTTTTGTGGATACTACAGTACCAACCATCTTCAGTGACAACCCTTCCTTTCAATGTCAAACAGCAGTTCGGGTTCCCCCAAGACTTCCGGCCTGTCTTAAGTAATATTAATTAAAGCCTGATAATTACCCACATCCATGACAGGGGTTATCACTTCGCCTTGATTTAACTGTTTTCCCAGATTTAATTTCACTCAACCACTTCCTACACCGGCCAGGTTGAGCAGGCAGTTAACTAGAATATGAAGATAGTATAATACAAGGTACAAATATACAGAGAAGTTAGGAATCATTTTGAAGGCGGCATTGTAAAGATACTAATAAATTAAGGCCGTTTATTAATATAAGAATCGCAGTAATGTATGTATATATATATATATATATATATATGTACAGACACGCAGAGAACGATCGTAGTCAGCTTGATTCAGTACTGCTACTGAGAGTATCCACTGAGCCACATTTGTGACTGAGTGAATAAGAGCGCTGCCTGGGAATCGTGCCCGTCTCTCAGTAACAGAATCGAATCCTGCTGACTGCGATCTTTCTCTGTATATACCCTCTTGTTTCTGCGTGGTGCAATGATTATATATATATTTATTTATTTATTTATTTATAATTTATTTTATACTCACACCGTATATAATAACACGCAGTCCTATCATCAGATATTCATACAATATAAAAATGGTAAATAGAGAAAGAGAATTAAATAGGTTATTAGAACAGGTGTGGACATGACCTGAGGATATTACGCGTATGTTTGTTACACGGTTGTGTACATTTGTATATTTTATTTAAGTTTAGGCCTCTTACCTGACACTTGCAAGGAAGATGGCAGGAGGTATTTTACTGCTTTTCTTAGTTATGTTTACTTTCAAGTTCTTTATTGATGCATTACGTCTGCCCCCACAGGTAAGTGTGTTACTGGGCAGTGACACACCTGGTGGGTAAGTAGTGACACCTAGTGGGTAAGTAGCGTGGTGTTTTGGTAGTGAACACATGATTGCCTGGAGCTTTACCTCAAGGTTTCTTGGATCATCGCCCCCCACTTTCCAGGCCCGGAGCAGGCATTCCTGTTGACGGTGATTAGTGAGGCTGTTTTTGCTCGCTGCACGCAGTGAATTTTGCCATTTAAGAGTACTATATGGGGGAAACAAAGAATTACTGAAATTAGACACAGCCAAAGTTGTAGATGGTATGTAAGCTCTCAGATTATTAGCAGCAACAGCCTGGTTGACCAGGCAGTCACCAAAGAAATCTGGCCTTAAGCCGGCTGTGGGAATATAGCTCTGGAAATGGAAAGCAGGTATATCACAAGTATACTCCAGATGGTTGCTTCGTTCCCAGCGTGTCTGTGGGAGCAGTAAATCTGCAGGAGGGCTGCTTCCCACCGGCAACAATGAGTATAATAAGTTTAACTAATCACCCACATTACCCAATGTAAACACAAGCAGGTGAGTGAGTGTTTTAACAGCGGGCGGAGCACTGCATAACACTCTGTTGTATCACACTCCTTGTTGCTTCTCCTCCTCCTCCTGCCTCAACCAAGGCCACCTCGCCGCCTCATCCCACACCTTGGCAAAGTAAAACCTGTGTTCGATCTCCAGGCTTCTTATACTCTCCCAGCCAGGCCATAGGGGTTATTTTTTTACCCGTTTTCTCTTTCACACTCTGACCACTGTGTGTCCTAGTGGTGAGCCAGGAAGTCAGATTTACAAAAAAAAAAAAAAAAAAAAGTCTTAGGTCTTCACCTTTTAATGTACCTTTTTCATCCCTGCTTTTCACTTGAGATACTTTGCATCGTCTGAACTCCTCTCGGTCTCACTTGACAATATGTCTATACCACATTCCCCCATCCCTGATACTGGGTAACCTTGTCACTACTACTACTACAGTCTCGCTTTACTGTCTCTTGTGCCTCTACCACTACTCCCCCTACTACTACTACCACCACCACCACCACCACTACTACTACTACTACTACTACTACCACCACCACCACTATTACTACTACCACTACCACCACTACTACTACTACTTATACTACTACTACCACTACTACCACCACCACTACTACTACTACTACCACTACTACTACTACTACCACCACTACTACTACTACCACCACTACTACTACCACCACTACTACTACCACCACCACTACTACTACTACTACCACTACTACTACTACTACCACCACTACTACTACTACCACCACTACTACTACCACTACTACCACCACCACCACTACTACTACCACCACCACTACTACTACTACTACTACTACTACTACTACTACTACTACTACTACTACTACCACCACCACTACTACTACTACCACCACTACTACTACCACCACCACCACCACCACCACCACCACCACCACCACTACTACTACTACCACTATACTACTACTACTACTACTACTACTTCCACTACCAGCATTACCTCAACCACTTAGTATCTCCACTTCCTTCCTCTTTTGTTTGTCCAGTCCCTGCCCTCCTCTCGTATATATACTGGCTACCTTACCTTCGTATGTGTGTGTGTTACTAGTTAATGGTCCAAGTTGGACCGATACGTCGTCATAAGCTTGTTTCTATTACGTGCGGGTTATTTGTATGTAACCTTATGACGATGATACAGTCTGAGTGGTTTGTTCCTAGGACAAGGGGGTTCTCTGGAAGGGGTGCCACGCTTCCCATGGAGTTTTTGCATCTCCCGCATCTCTCCCAGCATCTCTACCAGCATTTCTCCCAGCATCTCTCCCAGCACCTCCCCCAGCATAAATGGTTTGGCAGTTTCCCCTTTTGTCTAATTTGCCGATAGTGTCAATGACAAACCGAATTACATGTATGGAGTGAAAAATATACTTTTAATAGTTTTACTTGCTTTGTGATTTATGATTTATTATATACAATACGAGAGTTAGTGACGACGCTAACAAGTTAATAATTTTAGGGTAAATCTGATAATGTTAGAAACGGTGAATAACCAAACAGTTCTAGTACGTTGTGAATAAAATAAAACGGTAATATTTAACAGCAGTACAACACTACGTAGCTTCGCATATATACTTTTCTGAACCTCTTAAACGTGAGAATATATCTCCGAAGGAAAGACACATGAAAGTTACTGGAAGACCTGGTGCCAGATCTGCTCATTACAGTAACACTGTACTGAAGGGAGATGGGAGGAAATGTTAAAAGAGATACAGAGAAAAGCAGGGAGCCACGGGTATCATACAATGGCACCTGGAGGTTATTCTGGCGGTCAACGCACCCACGGCCCGGCCCATGACCAGGCCTCCCGATGGATCAGGGCCTGGTCAACCAGGCTGTTACTGCTGGCCGCACGCAGTCCAACGTACGAGCCACAGCCCGGCTGATCCGGCACTAACTTTGGGTATCTGTCCAGCTCTCTCTTGAAGGCAGCCAGGGGCTTATTGGTAATTCCCCTAATGCTTGATGGGAGGCTGTTGAACAGTCTTGGGCCCCTGACACTTATGGTGTTTTCCCTTAGTGTACCAATGGCGCCCCTACTTTTAATTGGGGGTATTTTGCATTTCCTGCCCAGTCTTTTACTTTCGTAGGGAGTGATTTCTGTGTGCAGATTTGGGACCATTCCTTCCAGGATTTTCCAAGTGTAGATTATGATATATCTCTCCCTCCTGCGTTCCAACGAGTACAAGTCAAGTGCTTCCAAGCGTTCCCAGTAGTTAAGGTGCTTGACAGAACTTGTACGTGCAGTAAAGGTTCTCTCTACACTCTCTAGATCTGCAATTTCACCTGCTTTGAATGGAGATGTTAATGTACAGCAGTATTCCAGCCTAGAGAGAACAATGATTTGAAAAGGATCATCATTGGCTTGGCATCTCTCGTTTTGAACGTTCTCATTATCCATCCTATCATTTTCTTAGCACGTGCGATCGTGGCACTGTTGTGATCCTCGAAAATGATATCCTCAGACATTACTACTCCCAGATCCCTTACATTATTTTTCCGCTCTATTGTATGGCCAGAGTCTGTAGTATACTCTGTTCTAGTTATTATCTCCTCCAGTTTTCCATAAGGGAGTAGTTGGAATTTGTCCTCATTGAACATCATATTGTTTACCGTTGCCCACTGGAAAACTTTGTTTATATCTTCTTGGAGGTTAACCGCGTCCTCAGCAGATGACAGCCTCATGCAGACCCTATTATCATCCGCAAAGGATGATACGGTGCTGTGATGTATATCTCTGTCTATGTCTGATATGAGGATGAGGAATAAGATGGGGGGCGAGTACTGTGCCTTGTGGAACAGAGCTCTTCACTATGGCAGCCTCCTGTATCAACATCCGTAGGCCTAGACTATTCAGCGTGGTGTTGTTTGTTAAAGCCAACACCAATTACCACAATCTGTCCAGCCGCGCGCACGCGCGACACACACACACACACACACACACACACACCGCACACACACACACACACACACACACACACACACACACACACACACACACACACACACACACACCGCACACACCCACACCGCACACACCCACACACACTCACACACATACACACACACATACACAAACACCACACACACACACACACACACCACACACACACACCACACACACACACCACACACACACACCACACACACACACCACACACACACACCACACAACCACACACACACACACCACACACACACACACACCACACACACACACACCACACACACACACCACACACACACACACACCACACACACACACACACACACACACACACACACACACACACACACACACACACACACACACACACACACACACACACACACACACACCACACACACACACCACACACACACACCACACTCACACACACAGACACCACACACACACACACCACACACACACACACACACACACGCACACACACACACACACACCACACACACACCACACACACACACACACACACACACACACACACACACACACACACACACACACACACACACACACCACACACACACACACACCACACACACACACACACACACACACACACACACACACACACACACACCACACACACCACACACACACACACACACACACACACACACACACACACACACACACACACACACACACACACACACACACACCACACACACACACCACACACACACACCACACACACACACACAGACACCACACACACACACACCACACACACACACACACACACACACACACACACACACACCACACACACACACCACACACACCGCACACACCACACACACCACACACACACACACACACACACACACACACACACACACACACACACACACACACACACCGCACACACCGCACACACACACACACATACATACACACACATACACGCACACACACATACACACACATACACATACACACCACACACACACCATACACACCACACACACCACACACCATACACACACACACACACACACACACCACACACACCACACACACACCACACACACACCACACACACACCACACACACACCACACACACACCACACACACCACACACACACCACACACACACCACACACACACCACACACACACACCACACACACACCACACACACACCACACACACACCACACACACACCACACACACACCACACACACACACCACACACACACCACACACACACCACACACACACCACACACACACACCTCCCCAATCCCCCAGTGGTGCCTTGCTGTGTCTTGAGTGAGAAGTGGTAATTATTGAGGCCTTCCCCACCTCCCACCCTCTTCACTACACTTTCCCTTCTTGTCCTCCTGTCTCCGTTTACTCTCCCCTTCCATATTCTCTGTTCTCTAATTTCCCATCCCTTCCCCTCCAGTCCTCCACCCTCCCATCCTATCATCTACTCTGTCATTCTCCTGTCCTCTTCCCTCACATCCACCTATCCTCTAGCCTTCTATCCTCTCCCGTCCTCCCCATCCACCTATTCTCACCCTTCCCATCTTCATCTCCATACATCGTCCTCTCTCCCTCCCCTTTCATTTGCACACTTCCCCTCCCCTCCACCGTGGGTGCACCAACATTGGATATGTGGCAGAGTGCACACTAAATCAGCCTCTCCTCTCCTTCCCACCGTGGGAGGGGAGGCAATTAAATATGTGGGAGTGCACGCTAAATTAGCCACTCCATCCCCCCCTTCCCTCTCCCCTTCCCTCAATCCCTCGGTGGGGAGGGGGGAAGTCTATTGAATATGAGGAGAGTGCACACTATAAATCAGTGAGGCGTAATGAGAGACCAGCAGACTAACCACCTCAGTTCTTCTTTTGTGTTGAGTCGACTTACTGCCCTCCCTCACGAAGACTGAAGGAGCCGTCTCCACCGCCAGGAGTGTGGGAGGGCGTGTCCACCGCCAGGAGTGTGGGAGGGCGTGTTCACCGCCAGGAGTGTGGGAGGGCGTGTCCACCGCCAGGAGTGTGGGAGGGCGTGTCCACCGCCAGGAGTGTGGGAGGGCGTGTCCACCGCCAGGAGTGTGGGAGGGCGTGTCCACCGCCAGGAGTGTGGGAGGGCGTGTCCACCGCCAGGAGTGTGGGAGGGCGTGTCCACCGCCAGGAGTGTGGGAGGGCGTGTCCACCGCCAGGAGTGTGGGAGGGCGTGTCCACCGCCAGGAGTGTGGGAGGGCGTGTCCACCGCCAGGAGTGTGGGAGGGCGTGTCCACCGCCAGGAGTGTGGGAGGGCGTGTCCACCGCCAGGAGTGTGGGAGGGCGTGTCCACCGCCAGGAGTGTGGGAGGGCGTGTCCACCGCCAGGAGTGTGGGAGGGCGTGTCCACCGCCAGGAGTGTGGGAGGGCGTGTCCACCGCCAGGAGTGTGGGAGGGCGTGTCCACCGCCAGGAGTGTGGGAGGGCGTGTCCACCGCCAGGAGTGTGGGAGGGCGTGTCCACCGCCAGGAGTGTGGGAGGGCTTGTCCACCGCCAGAGTGTGGGAGGGGTTGTCCACCGCCAGGAGTGTGGGAGGGCTTGTCCACCGCCAGGAGTGTGGGAGGGCTTGTCCACCGCCAGGAGTGTGGGAGGGCTTGTCCACCGCCAGGAGTGTGGGAGTGCTTGTCCACCTCCAGGAGTGTGGGAGGGCGTGTCCACCTCCAGGAGTGTGGGAGGGCGTGTCCACCTCCAGGAGTGTGGGAGGGCGTGTCCACCGCCAGGAGTGTGGGAGGGCGTGTCCACCGCCAGGAGTGTGGGAGGGCGTGTCCACCGCCAGGAGTGTGGGAGGGCGTGTCCACCGCCAGGAGTGTGGGAGGGCGTGTCCACCGCCAGGAGTGTGGGAGGGCGTGTCCACCGCCAGGAGTGTGGGAGGGCGTGTCCACCGCCAGGAGTGTGGGAGGGCGTGTCCACCGCCAGGAGTGTGGGAGGGCGTGTCCACCGCCAGGAGTGTGGGAGGGCGTGTCCACCGCCAGGAGTGTGGGAGGGCGTGTCCACCGCCAGGAGTGTGGGAGGGCGTGTCCACCGCCAGGAGTGTGGGAGGGCGTGTCCACCGCCAGGAGTGTGGGAGGGCTTGTCCACCTCCAGGGGTGTGGGAGGGCGTGTCCACCTCCAGGAGTGTGAGAGGGAGTGTCCACCGCCAGGAGTGTGGGAGGGCTTGTCCTCCACCAGGAGTGTGGGAGGGAGTTTTCACCGCCAGGAGTGTGGGAGGGCTTGTCCACCTCCATGAGTGTGGGAGGGCTTGTCCACCGCCAGGAGTGTGGGAGGGCGTGTCCACCGCCAGGAGTGTGGGAGGGCGTGTCCACCGCCAGGAGTGTGGGAGGGCTTGTCCACCGCCAGGAGTGTGGGAGGGCTTGTCCACCGCCAGGAGTGTGGGAGGGCTTGTCCACCGCCAGGAGTGTGGGAGGGCTTGTCCACCGCCAGGAGTGTGGGAGGGCTTGTCCACCGCCAGGAGTGTGGGAGGGCTTGTCCACCGCCAGGAGTGTGGAAGGGCTTGTCCACCGCCAGGAGTGTGGGAGGGCTTGTCCACCGCCAGGAGTGTGGGAGGGCTTGTCCACCGCCAGGAGTGTGGGAGGGCTTGTCCACCGCCAGGAGTGTGGAAGGGCTTATGCACCGCCAGGAGTGTGGGAGGGCTTGTCCACCGCCAGGAGTGTGGGAGGGTTTGTCCACCGCCAGGAGTGTGGGAGGGCTTGTCCACCGCCAGGAGTGTGGAAGGGCTTGTCCACCGCCAGGAGTGTGGGAGGGCTTGTCCACCGCCAGGAGTGTGGGAGGGCTTGTCCACCGCCAGGAGTGTGGTAGGGCTTGTCCACCGCCAGGAGTGTGGGAGGGCTTTTGCACCGCCAGGAGTGTGGGAGGGCTTGTCCACCGCCAGGAGTGTGGGAGGGCTTGTCCACCGCCAGGAGTGTGGGAGGGCTTGTGCACCGCCAGGAGTGTGGAAGGGCTTGTGCACCGCCAGGAGTGTCGGAGGGCTTGTGCACCGCCAGGAGTGTGGGAGGGCTTGTGCACCGCCAGGAGTGTGGGAGGGCTTGTCCACCGCCAGGAGTGTGGGAGGGCTTGTCCACCGCCAGGAGTGTGGAAGGGCTTGTCCACCGCCAGGAGTGTGGGAGGGCTTGTGCACCGCCAGGAGTGTGGGAGGGCTTGTGCACCGCCAGGAGTGTGGGAGGACGTGATCGCCCTCACGGCCTGGTCAGAGATTATGCTTCCTGGTTGAAGCCTTGATCACTGAGATTAATGTTGCCAGCAGCACTCAGACTAACTTAGGCACCACAGCCTGACTAATCAGGGTAACTTAGCAAGCTCCTTGGTGACAGAGGGGAGTGTGTTGGTAATTTTCCTTATGTATAAAGGGAGGCTTTTGATAAGTCTTGATCCCTTTAAACTTATTGATTTGTCTTGATATACACGTTACTCCTCTTTATTGAAGGGTATTTTGCACCGTCTACTAAGCCTCTTTCTTCCTTAATGCACTAGTCGACCCTTTGCAGATTTGGAACCAATCTCATCAGTGTTTTTTCCTCTGTGTAAATTATGATGCATCTTTCTTGTCCTTCCTCCGGGTACATAGCTTGAGGTAAGACGGTCCTCATAATTTGTGTTTGAACTGATGTTGGAAGTGAAAGATCTTTGTACGTTGATCTTTCTCTCTAATAACTGTGCTTACATTGTGTTTTGTGTTCTTCCAGTTTTCATTTCTGCAATTTTTTTCCAGGTCCCTTACATTATTTTTCCGCTCTATTGTATGGCCTGAGTCTGTAGTATACTCTGTTCTAGTTATTATCTCCTCCAGTTTTCCATAACGTAGTAATTGGAATTTGTCCTCTTTGAACATCATTGTTTACCGTTGCCCACTGGAAAACTTTGTTTATATCTTCTTGGAGGTTAACCGCGTCCTCAATAGATGACAGCCTCATGCAGATCCTAGTATCGTCTGCAAAGGATGATACGGTGCTGTGGGTTACATCTCTGTCTATGTCTGATATGAGGATGAGGAACAGGATGGGGGCGAGTACTGTGCCTTGTGGAACAGAGCTCTTGACTATGGCAGCCTCTAATTTAACTCTGTTGATCACTACCCTTTGTGTTCGATTTGTTAGGAGGTTGAAGATCCATCTCCTCACTTTGCCAGTTATTCCTTTAGCACGGAATATGTCGTGCCGAATAGCTAAAACTTGCTGTTTTGGCTTAAATAGCCACGCTCTTTTTGCCGAATAATGCAAGCGAAAATTTGTGTATGCAGTAATTTCCCAAAAATCATTCTGAATCTAACGAAAAAATATATTTCATTGTGTTTGTTTATTATTAAATTATTGTAAACTTATCTAAAATATATTTAGCTGTATTATGCTAAATTAAATTGCGCTTGTTGTAATAAGGTTAGGTAAGTTTTTTAAGGTTCTTTTGGTACAAAATTATTAATTTTTACATTAATACCCTAAAACGTACAAGAGAAAATTTTAGAAAGGACTTACTTATAAATGAGTTCTTGCTAATTTACCAATTTTACTTATTCGGCACGATATATATATATATATATATATATATATATATATATATATATATATATATATATATATATATATATATATATATATATATTCTCTCTCTCCCCCAACTTTTACACCTTTAGAATTTATAACTTTCACCTATCAAGGTATTTTTGTATTGAAAGCAACGAGAGAGGCTCTTTTTGAAGGGTAGTGAGATGTTACGTGCAGGTATGAGGTCGGTGACCCAGCAGATCATCATCAGGTAACCTTCAGAACTCCAGGTTAAGGTCTGCTAACAAACGGTATTTTGTTTTTATTGCTTGGTTAAAGAACTTGTATATTTGCAAAAAAAAAGGGATGCTTTATTATTTTCGTCCCATTTTTTTGCGTATAATTTGCACGTTTTGGTTTCCCAATGACTGATTTATGGGGTCCGTATTGCCAAGCACCGGACGAGCCTGGTCCATGGCCGGGTTCTGAGAGTAGTTAAACTCTTGAAACTCTTCAAAGGTATGAAAGGTAACTAATTCGGTTGTTTGTTGATGTGTAGTGGAGGTGGTGGGCAGTGATGCAAGCTGTACTGCTGTTCTGATGTGTACCTCATTTACATATTTTATATCTGTAGGCATATCAATCAGAGTTTTCTGCAGAACTGAGAGCTGCATTTTGTGTACTACTCTAGTTTACAACATGTCTTTCACTCTTCCTCTTATATGGGAGTTGAACAAGGCTGTCAGTAAGAACGTTTGGTCCCAAGTCAGGCAGCTTTCACGGTAGAGCAAGTCAAAACTGGTCACCGGTATTTCTTGGATGCGTCACTACCTGTCATACATAGGCCAATACACGTCATACATATGCCAATACTGGTCATACATATGCCAATACTGGTCATACATACTCCACTACACGGCATCATGCAGCACTAAGCTTTACATATATGGCAGTAATCCAGATAGGTCACTACCCCCTTGCCTGACACGCACGAGCCACTGAGCTGGCCACAACCCTCACCCCTACGTCAGTAACTCTTTCATGAGTGTCATTTATACTTTCACTCCCGTGATCAAGGCCATTGCCACGTCCTTTCTCCTACCTGAACTCCTTGCCCTACAACTTTCACCCACTACTATCTCTCCTGCCCATTACTACTACTACTGTCTCTCCTGCCCATTACTACTGTCTCTCCTGCCCATTACTACTACTACGTCCTCTCCTGTCTGTTACTACTACTACCTCTCCTGTCTGTAAAGTAAAAGGACACAAGTGCAACTAATGTGACATTTTATTGTGGCAACGTTTCGCTCTCCAGGAGCTTTGTCAAGCCGGCTTGACAAAGCTCCTGGAGAGCGAAACGTTGCCACAATAAAATGTCACATTAGTTGCACTTGTGTCCTTTTACTTTACATATTGTCGGTAATTCTACCAACATTATTGCTACCTCTCCTGTCTGTTACTGCTACTACTACGTCCTCTCCTGTGTGTTACTGCTACTACTACGTCCTCTCCTGTCTGTTACTGCTACCTCTCCTGTATACCATTTGTTCTCTACCTCCCCTCACTCCACTCGTCTCTTTCTCTCCGTCTCCCCAATGTTCCCTCCCACTTCCTTCTCCCTCCCTCTTTTTTTCCTCCTTACTATTTTCCTCCCGTCTCTTTCTCTATATTTCTCTTGTTCCCTCCTTTCCTTAACTCTTTCCTCGTCTTTTCCTCCTCTCCCCTTCTACTTTGCTCCTCTTTCACTTCACCCGCTCCATCCCTTCGTTTTCCTTACACTATCCTCCGCCCGCCACCCTTTCCTACCCAGGCCTCGTCCTCTTTCATCTTTCCTCGTCCTCTTTCATCTTTCCTCGTCCTCTTTCATCTTTCCTCGTCCTCTTTCCTCGTCCTCTTTCCTCCCTCCTCGTCCTCCCTCCTCGTCCTCTTTCCTCCCTCCTCGTCCTCTTTCCTCCTTCCCTCTTCTTCCTCTTCCTCCTCCTTCCTCTTCCTCCTTCCGTCCTCTTCCCTATTCCCTCTTCTTCCTCGTCCTTTTCCTTATTCCCTCTTCTTCCTCGTCCTCTTCCTCCTTCCCTCTTCTTCCTCGTCCTCTTCCATGTTCTCCACACGCTTTTCTATTTTTCCATTATTCTTGATTACTTTCCTCCATTTTTGCCCTGTCCCGCCTTTGCTCGTCCCTCTGCCTTCATGATGGTGACGGCCTCTTGATCCAGGGAATTGGAGCTGTCCTTCGCTTCCCTGGACCAAACCTGATTACCTCCCATTTCCCAGGAGGTTTGTAACAAATGCGAGTTCGGCGCTTAATTACGACCGTAACCGTCGGCAGTATTACCCCATACATGGGTTATTAAATTCCCCATTTTGCGTAGTTTTTGCTTTATTCCCTATTTGATCGTTAATTCCTGATTTGACCTTTTTATTTCTTGTTTGCCAAGGCCGGGCTCCGGTGTTAGAAAAACTCTCGAAACTCATCAAAGGTATAACCTCCCTTAGCCCCTTCTAGTCTCCCTTAGGTCTTCTTATACCTCCTTACTCCCTTCTAACCTCCCTTAGGTCTTCTTATACCTCCTTACTCCCTTCTAGCCTCCCTTAGGTCTTCTTATACCTCCTTACTCCCTTCTAACCTCCCTTTGGTCTTCTTATACCTCCTTACTCTCTTCTAGCCTCCCTTAGGTCTTCTTATACCTCCTTACTCCCTTCTAACCTCCCTTAGGTCTTCTTATACCTCCTTACTCCCTTCAGACCTCCCTTAGGTCTTCTTATACCTCCTTACTCCCTTCTAACCTCCCTTAGGTCTTCTTATACCTCCTTACTCCCTTCTAACCTCCCTTTGGTCTTCTTATACCTCCTTACTCCCTTCTAACCTCCCTTAGGTCTTCTTATACCTCCTTACTCCCTTCTAACCTCCCTTAGGTCTTCTTATACCTCCTTACTCCCTTCTAACCTCCCTTAGGTCTTCTTATACCTCCTTACTCCCTTCTAACCTCCCTTAGGTCTTCTTATACCTCCTTACTCCCTTCTAACCTCCCTTAGGTCTTCTTATACCTCCTTACTCCCTTCTAACCTCCCTTTGGTCTTCTTATACCTCCTTACTCCCTTCTAACCTCCCTTTGGTCTTCTTATACCTCCTTACTCCCTTCTAACCTCCCTTTGGTCTTCTTATACCTCCTTACTCCCTTCTAACCTCCCTTAGGTCTTCTTATACCTCCTTACTCCCTTCTAACCTCCCTTTGGTCTTTTTATACCTCCTTACTCCCTTCTAACCTCCCTTTGGTCTTTTTATACCTCCTTACTCCCTTCTAGCCTCCCTTTGGTCTTCTTATACCTCCTTACTCCCTTCTAACCTCCCTTAGGTCTTCTTATACCTCCTTACTCCCTTCTAGCCTCCCTTAGGTCTTCTTATACCTCCTTACTCCCTTCTAACCTCCCTTAGGTCTTCTTATACCTCCTTACTCCCTTCTAGCCTCCCTTTGGTCTTCTTATACCTCCTTACTCCCTTCTAGCCTCCCTTTGGTCTTCTTATACCTCCTTACTCCCTTCTAACCTCCCTTAGGTCTTCTTATACGTCCTTACTCCCTTCTAGCCTCCCTTTGGTCTTCTTATACCTCCTTACTCCCTTCTAACCTCCCTTAGGTCTTCTTATACCTCCTTACTCCCTTCTAGCCTCCCTTTGGTCTTCTTATACCTCCTTACTCCCTTCTAGCCTCCCTTTGGTCTTCTTATACCTCCTTACTCCCTTCTAACCTCCCTTTGGTCTTTTTATACCTCCTTACTCCCTTCTAACCTCCCTTTGGTCTTTTTATACCTCCTTACTCCCTTCTAGCCTCCCTTTGGTCTTCTTATACCTCCTTACTCCCTTCTAACCTCCCTTAGGTCTTCTTATACCTCCTTACTCCCTTCTAGCCTCCCTTAGGTCTTCTTATACCTCCTTACTCCCTTCTAACCTCCCTTAGGTCTTCTTATACCTCCTTACTCCCTTCTAGCCTCCCTTTGGTCTTCTTATACCTCCTTACTCCCTTCTAACCTCCCTTAGGTCTTCTTATACGTCCTTACTCCCTTCTAGCCTCCCTTTGGTCTTCTTATACCTCCTTACTCCCTTCTAGCCTCCCTTTGGTCTTCTTATACCTCCTTACTCCCTTCTAACCTCCCTTAGGTCTTCTTATACCTCCTTACTCCCTTCTAGCCTCCCTTTGGTCTTCTTATACCTCCTTACTCCCTTCTAGCCTCCCTTTGGTCTTCTTATACCTCTTTACTCCCTTCTAACCTCCCTTAGGTCTTCTTATACCTCCTTACTCCCTTCTAGCCTCCCTTTGGTCTTCTTATACCTCCTTACTCCCTTCTAACCTCCCTTAGGTCTTCTTATACCTCCTTACTCCCTTCAGACCTCCCTTAGGTCTTCTTATGCCTCCTTACTCCCTTCTAACCTCCCTTAGGTCTTCTTATACCTCCTTACTCCCTTCTAACCTCCCTTAGGTCTTCTTATACCTCCTTACTCCCTTCTAGCCTCCCTTTGGTCTTCTTATACCTCCTTACTCCCTTCTAGCCTCCCTTTGGTCTTCTTATACCTCCTTACTCCCTTCTAACCTCCCTTTGGTCTTCTTATACCTCCTTACTCCCTTCTAACCTCCCTTAGGTCTTCTTATACCTCCTTACTCCCTTCTAACCTCCCTTAGGTCTTCTTATACCTCCTTACTCCCTTCTAGCCTCCCTTTGGTCTTCTTATACCTCCTTACTCCCTTCTAACCTCCCTTAGGTCTTCTTATACGTCCTTACTCCCTTCTAGCCTCCCTTTGGTCTTCTTATACCTCCTTACTCCCTTCTAACCTCCCTTTGGTCTTCTTATACCTCCTTACTCCCTTCTAACCTCCCTTAGGTCTTCTTATACCTCCTTACTCCCTTCTAACCTCCCTTAGGTCTTCTTATACCTCCTTACTCCCTTCTAGCCTCCCTTTGGTCTTCTTATACCTCCTTACTCCCTTCTAGCCTCCCTTTGGTCTTCTTATACCTCCTTACTCCCTTCTAACCTCCCTTTGGTCTTCTTATACCTCCTTACTCCCTTCTAGCCTCCCTTTGGTCTTCTTATACCTCCTTACTCCCTTCTAACCACCCTTAGGTCTTCTTATACCTCCTTACTCCCTTCTAGCCTCCCTTTGGTTTTCTTATACCTCCTTACTCCCTTCTAACCTCCCTTAGGTCTTCTTATACCTCCTTACTCCCTTCAGACCTCCCTTAGGTCTTCTTATACCTCCTTACTCCCTTCTAACCTCCCTTAGGTCTTCTTATACCTCCTTACTCCCTTCTAACCTCCCTTAGGTCTTCTTATACCTCCTTACTCCCTTCTAACCTCCCTTAGGTCTTCTTATACCTCCTTACTCCCTTCTAACCTCCCTTAGGTCTTCTTATACCTCCTTACTCCCTTCTAGCCTCCCTTTGGTCTTCTTATACCTCCTTACTCCCTTCTAGCCTCCCTTTGGTCTTCTTATACCTCCTTACTCCCTTCTAGCCTCCCTTAGGTTTTCTTATACCTCCTTACTCCCTTCTAGCCTCCCTTAGGTTTTCTTATACCTCCTTACTCCCTTCTAGCCTCCCTTTGGTCTTCTTATATCCCCATTAGTTCCACCTGTCCTTCCTTTAGCACTTCTTAGACTTCCTTATCTCCCTTAATCTGCTCGTCCTTACGTTCTTTAGCTGTTATATTTTTTTTATTGTTTTTAGTCTTCCCTTAGCATGTCTTAGCCTTCCTTATCCCACGAGTAATTGCTTTAAGACTTCCCTTATTTTTTCTTAGCCCAGTATTACCCTCATCATGGGGTAATAATGAGGTAAGACACTGCTGTTACATTATCTCGCCTCAGTATTACCCTCATCATGGGGTAATAATGAGGTAAGACACTGCTGCTACATTATCTCGCCTCAGTATTACCCTCATCATGGGGTAATAATGAGGTAAGACACTGCTGCTACATTATCTCGCCTCAGTATTACCCTCATCATGGGGTAATAATGAGGTAAGACACTGCTGCTACATTATCTCGCCTCAGTATTACCCTCATCATGGGGTAATAATGAGGTAAGACACTGCTGTTACATTATCTCGCCTCAGTATTACCCTCATCATGGGGTAATAATGAGGTAAGACACTGCAGCTACATTATCTCGCCTCAGTATTACCCTCATCATGGGGTAATAATGAGGTAAGACACTGCTGCTACATTATCTCGCCTCAGTATTACCCTCATCATGGGGTATTAATGAGGTAAGACACTGCTGCTACATTATCTCGCCTCAGTATTACCCTCATCATGGGGTATTAATGAGGTAAGACACTGCTGCTACATTATCTCGCCTCAGTATTACCCTCATCATGGGGTAATAATGAGGTAAGACACTGCTGCTACATTATCTCGCCTCAGTATTACCCTCATCATGGGGTATTAATGAGGTAAGACACTGCTGCTACATTATCTCGCCTCAGTATTACCCTCATCATGGGGTAATAATGAGGTAAGACACTGCTGCTACATTATCTCGCCTCAGTATTACCCTCATCATGGGGTAATGAGGTAAGACACTGCTGCTACATTATCTCGCCTCAGTATTACCCTCATCATGGGGTAATGAGGTAAGACACTGCTGCTACATTATCTCGCCTCAGTATTACCCTCATCATGGGGTAATGAGGTAAGACACTGCTGCTACATTATCTCGCCTCAGTATTACCCTCATCATGGGGTAATGAGGTAAGACACTGCTGCTACATTATCTCGCCTCAGTATTACCCTCATCATGGGGTAATAATGAGGTAAGACACTGCTTTTACATTATCTCGCCTCAGTATTACCCTCATCATGGGGTATTAATGTGGTAAGACACTGCTGCTACATTATCTCGCCTCAGTATTACCCTCATCATGGGGTAATAATGAGGTAAGACACTGCTGCTACATTATCTCGCCTCAGTATTACCCTCATCATGGGATAATAATGAGGTAAGACACTGCTGCTACATTATCTCGCCTCGGTATTACCCTCATCATGGGGTATTAATGAGGTAAGACACTGCTGCTACATTATCTCGCCTCAGTATTACCCTCATCATGGGGTAATAATGAGGTAAGACTGCTGCTACATTATCTCGCCTCAGTATTACCCTCATCATGGGATAATAATGAGGTAAGACACTGCTGCTACATTATCTCGCCTCAGTATTACCCTCATCATGGGGTAATAATGAGGTAAGACACTGCTGCTACATTATCTCGCCTCAGTATTACCCTCATCATGGGGTAATAATGAGGTAAGACACTGCTGCTACATTATCTCGCCTCAGTATTACCCTCATCATGGGGTATTAATGAGGTAAGACACTGCTGCTACATTATCTTGCCTCAGTATTACCCTCATCATGGGGTAATAATGAGGTAAGACACTGCTGTTACATTATCTCGCCTCAGTATTACCCTCATCATGGGGTAATAATGAGGTAAGACACTGCAGCTACATTATCTCGCCTCAGTATTACCCTCATCATGGGGTAATAATGAGGTAAGACACTGCTGCTACATTATCTCGCCTCAGTATTACCCTCATCATGGGGTATTAATGAGGTAAGACACTGCTGCTACATTATCTCGCCTCAGTATTACCCTCATCATGGGGTATTAATGAGGTAAGACACTGCTGCTACATTATCTCGCCTCAGTATTACCCTCATCATGGGGTAATAATGAGGTAAGACACTGCTGCTACATTATCTCGCCTCAGTATTACCCTCATCATGGGGTATTAATGAGGTAAGACACTGCTGCTACATTATCTCGCCTCAGTATTACCCTCATCATGGGGTAATAATGAGGTAAGACACTGCTGCTACATTATCTCGCCTCAGTATTACCCTCATCATGGGGTAATGAGGTAAGACACTGCTGCTACATTATCTCGCCTCAGTATTACCCTCATCATGGGGTAATGAGGTAAGACACTGCTGCTACATTATCTCGCCTCAGTATTACCCTCATCATGGGGTAATGAGGTAAGACACTGCTGCTACATTATCTCGCCTCAGTATTACCCTCATCATGGGGTAATGAGGTAAGACACTGCTGCTACATTATCTCGCCTCAGTATTACCCTCATCATGGGGTAATAATGAGGTAAGACACTGCTTTTACATTATCTCGCCTCAGTATTACCCTCATCATGGGGTATTAATGTGGTAAGACACTGCTGCTACATTATCTCGCCTCAGTATTACCCTCATCATGGGGTAATAATGAGGTAAGACACTGCTGCTACATTATCTCGCCTCAGTATTACCCTCATCATGGGATAATAATGAGGTAAGACACTGCTGCTACATTATCTCGCCTCGGTATTACCCTCATCATGGGGTATTAATGAGGTAAGACACTGCTGCTACATTATCTCGCCTCAGTATTACCCTCATCATGGGGTAATAATGAGGTAAGACTGCTGCTACATTATCTCGCCTCAGTATTACCCTCATCATGGGATAATAATGAGGTAAGACACTGCTGCTACATTATCTCGCCTCAGTATTACCCTCATCATGGGGTAATAATGAGGTAAGACACTGCTGCTACATTATCTCGCCTCAGTATTACCCTCATCATGGGGTAATAATGAGGTAAGACACTGCTGCTACATTATCTCGCCTCAGTATTACCCTCATCATGGGGTATTAATGAGGTAAGACACTGCTGCTACATTATCTTGCCTCAGTATTACCCTCATCATGGGGTATTAATGAGGTAAGACACTGCTGCTACATTATCTTGCCTCAGTATTACCCTCATCATGGGGTATTAATGAGGTAAGACACTGCTGCTACATTATCTTGCCTCAGTATTACCCTCATCATGGGGTATTAATGAGGTAAGACACTGCTGCTACATTATCTCGCCTCAGTATTACCCTCATCATGGGGTAATAATGAGGTAAGACACTGCTGCTACATTATCTCGCCTCAGTATTACCCTCATCATGGGGTAATAATGAGGTAAGACACTGCTGCTACATTATCTCGCCTCAGTATTACCCTCATCATGGGGTAATAATGAGGTAAGACACTGCTGCTACATTATCTCGCCTCAGTATTACCCTCATCATGGGGTAATAATGAGGTAAGACACTGCTGCTACATTATCTCGCCTCAGTATTACCCTCATCATGGGGTATTAATGAGGTAAGACACTGCTGCTACATTATCTTGCCTCAGTATTACCCTCATCGTGGGGTATTAATGAGGTAAGACACTGCTGCTACATTATCTTGCCTCAGTATTACCCTCATCATGGGGTATTAATGAGGTAAGACACTGCTGCTACATTATCTCGCCTCAGTATTACCCTCATCATGGGGTAATAATGAGGTAAGACACTGCTGCTACATTATCTCGCCTCAGTATTACCCTCATCATGGGGTAATAATGAGGTAAGACACTGCTGCTACATTATCTCGCCTCAGTACACATACTTGGAGACTTTCCTTAATTCTACTTAACTTTTACCTCACCACTTTACTCTTCGGTCTTAGTAAGAATAAAGTAAAGCGGGGAAGTGAATATTATGTTTTATAATATTACAGTGTTATTAATGGTTATAGTGAGAGAGAGAGAGAGAGAGAGAGAGAGAGAGAGAGAGAGAGAGAGAGAGAGGAGTCCTGTACTACGATATTTAGGAAGACACCATCGAAGATATTCGTCATAGTGGGAATACAGTAAACTGAACCTAAATGAGTATTTACTTCAGAGTCTAGTCTTGCACAAGAAAGTTCCACTTCACCATCCCTTACATGAGGCTCAGTGCCCAACTCAACCTCCTACTCTGTCATTTACCAAGGCTTGTCACCAAGTCTTCCTAGCTACGTTCCCTCAACTTGTAAAGGCCTCTACACCCATCATAACTTCTGGCTGGATTATTATTATTATAATCAAAAAGAAGCGCTAAGCCACAAGGACTATACAGTTCTGGCTGGAGAGGTCACCTCTCGTGGGAAACTCGCCATGTGGTCGCTTATACAGCCGAGAGTTTCCAGACAGTGACAGAAGTTGACACAAATTAACTAAGGTGTGAAGATATTAGTTAATAGCATTGCTGCCTCTATCACAGAAAAAGAAACCCAAGTCTCAAGATATCACTCCTTTCTTTCTTTCCTTTTGAACTAGCTGATAACTAGGACAATCTAAGGTTGTTCAAAGTTCCCAGAGTGTATTATTTTTAACCCTTAGGCTGTCACAAAACTACGATACACAGTAAATAATACAAACACAATAATAGAAATTTCTCCCTAAAATTAACTTCTGTTGCTTCACCTTTACATTGTATCCAGACTATGAAGCAAAACTTTTCTCCAGGCTGAGGGACTGACCACCTCAAAATAACGTCTTCAAGGCTGATGGACTGATTACACCGTTTTTTGAATATCGACTGCTTGTGTCACCTCTGTACTCGACTGAAGAAGTCAACTGTGTGTTATCAACTTGTCGGTATTGTATACCATTATCATATTGACTCTGGCTCCTGGCTAGCAGGTAGGCCAGCACCATACCAGTGGTACAGGTAGGCCAGCACCATACCAGTGGTACAGGCAGGCCAGCACCATACCAGTGGTACAGGCAGGCCAGCAGCATACCAGTGGTACAGGCAGGCCAGCACCATACCAGTGGTACAGGCAGGCCAGCACCATACCAGTGGTTCAGGCAGGCCAGCACCATACCAGTGGTACAGGCAGGCCAGCACCATACCAGTGGTTCAGGCAGGCCAGCACCATACCAGTGGTACAGGCAGGCCAGCAGCATACCAGTGGTACAGGCAGGCCAGCACCATACCAGTGGTACAGGCAGGCCAGCACCATACCAGTGGTTCAGGCAGGCCAGCACCATACCAGTGGTACAGGCAGGCCAGCACCATACCAGTGGTTCAGGCAGGCCAGCACCATACCAGTGGTACAGGCAGGCTAGCACCATACCAGTAGTACAGGCAAGCCAGCACCATACCAGTGGTACAGGGAGGCCAGCACCATACTAATGGTACAGGCAGGCCAGCACCATACCAGTGGTACAGGGAGGCCAGCAGGTAGGTAACTGGTCCATTGTTACCACAGCATCGGGTCTTGCATATCTTCCCTTAATTGCTTCCTGGCTCCCCTTAACTTTTCTTAGCCCTCCTTATTACCCCCTTAGTTGCTGCCAGTCTCCCCTTATTCTCAGACAACAACAACAGTTTATGGTGTCACACGAGGGTCATAAGCAACCTTCCCCCCTTCCCCTATTGATCACTACAGCTTACTAAAGGGAGGGCGAGGGGGGGGATTACAGGTAAATGGGTGAGGGTGTTCAAGGGGGGCTGGAGGAGCACCTGATCAACCAGGCTATCGTGTCTGTGCTGTCAGCCGGAGGCAACAACTTGGTGGATCAGATCGAGGAAGAATGAAGTCCCTGGCAGCAATCTCCTTTTGAGATATTATTATTATTACTATTATTATGTTGCTGTTTTTATTATTTCTTAGGGAAGCGCTAAACTCGTTGGGGTCATACAGCTCCTGAAGGAATGGTAGGTAATTGGTTTTGATTCGAGGGCGGGGATGTGTGTTCCATTGCCTTGGATCATAATGACCAGGGCATGATAACACTGTGAGGAAGCCATGTCTGCCGCATGATTGACACTAGCGTGCGGGAAAATCCGCTTAACCGGAGTTTTTGAGACTTGGAAAATCCGGTTAAGTGAACCGGACGTGCTGGAGATCCTGTTATTGTGATTATTGTGTTAGGGAATCCGGTTAAGTGAATAGGATGTGCTGGTGATCCTGTTAATGTGTTAGAGAATCCGGTTAAGTGAGTAGGATGTGCTGGTGATCCCGTTACTTCGTTAGGAAATCCGGTTTGGTGAACAGAATGTGTTGGTTATCCTGTTAATGCCTTAGGAATCCGGTTAAGTGAGCAGGACGTGTTAGTGATCCTGTAAATGTCTCAGGGAATCCGGTTAAGTGAACAGGATGTGTAGGTGTTGTTGTTAATGCGTCAAGGAATCCGGTTAAGAGAACAGGATGTGCTGATGAACCTGTTAAAGCGTTAGAGAATCCGGTTATACGAGAATGCGTTTCGGAAATCCTCTTAAGGCAGTGTTGGTCTGAGAGAATCTTACTTTAAGTAGAGAAACATCATGGGTAGAGGTAAGGTTTATCGTGGCAGCGTTTCCCTCCGTGTACACCTGGATCATATACCTTGATAATACACCGTGATCATACACCTGGATCATACACCTGGATCATATACCTTGATAATACACCTTGATCATACACCTGGATCATACACCTGGATCATACACCTGGATCATACACCTTGATAATACACCTTGATAATACACCTTGATCATACACCTGGATCATACACCTGGATCATACACCTGGATCATACACCTGGATCATATACCTTGATAATACACCTTGATAATACACCTTGATCATACACCTGGATCATACACCTGGATCATACACCTTGATAATACACCTTGATCATACACCTGGATCATACACCTGGATCATACACCTGGATCATACACCTGAATCATATACCTTGATCATACACCTGGATCATACACCTGGATCATACACCTAGATCATACACCTGGATCATACACCTGGATCATACACCTGGATCATACACCTGGATCATACACCTTGATCATACACCTTGATAATACACCTGGATCATACACCTGGATCATACACCTTGATAATACACCTGGATCATACACCTGAATCATACACCTTGATCATACACCTGGATCATACACCTGGATCAAACACCTGGATCATACACCTGGATCATACACCTTGATCATACACCTTGATCATACACCTGGATCATGCACCTGGATCATACACCTGGATCATACACCTGGATCATACACCTGGATCATACACCTGAATCATATACCTTGATCATACACCTTGATAATACACCTGGATCATACACCTGGATCATACACCTTGATAATACACCTGGATCATACACCTGAATCATACACCTTGATCATACACCTGGATCATACACCTGGATCAAACACCTGGATCATACACCTGGATCATACACCTTGATCATACACCTTGATCATACACCTGGATCATGCACCTGGATCATACACCTGGATCATACACCTGGATCATACACCTGGATCATACACTTTTACATAGAGTGAAACATGGCGTCTCTACTATAGTACGATGCTATATCCAGCATCCGCTTTATGGGGTAGCAATACCGTTACATATTGGACAAGAGGACCCATGTGAGGCTACGTTGGTTAAGAGGACCCATGTGAGGATGCGCCGGTTAAGAGGACACATGTGAGGATACACTGGTACCAGCTGTGTTTGTGGGAACCTGGTACCAGCTGTTTGTGGGAACCTGGTACCAGCTGTGTTTGTGGGAACCTGGTACCCGCTGTGTTTGTGAGACTCTGGTACCAGCTGTGTTTGTGGGAACCTGGTACCAGCTGTGTTTGTGAGACTCTGGTACCAGCTGTGTTTGTGGGAACCTGGTACCAGCTGTGATTGTGAGAGACTGGTACCAGCTGTGTTTGTGGGAACCTGGTACCAGCTGTGTTTGTGAGACTCTGGTACCAGCTGTGTTTGTGGGAACCTGGTACCAGCTGTGTTTGTGAGACTCTGGTACCAGCTGTGTTTGTGGGAACCTGGTACCAGCTGTGTTTGTGGGAACCTGGTACCAGCTGTGTTTGTGAGACTGGTACCAGCTGTTTGTGGGAACCTGGTACCAGCTGTGTTTGTGGGAACCTGGTACCAGCTGTGTTTGTGAGACTCTGGTACCAGCTGTGTTTGTGGGAACCTGGTACCAGCTGTGTTTGTGAGACTCTGGTACCAGCTGTGTTTGTGGGAACCTGGTACCAGCTGTATTTGTGGTAATCTGGTACCAGCTTTGTTTGTGGGACCTGGTACTAGTACCAGCTGTGTTTGTGGAAACCTGGTACCAGCTGTGTTTGTGGAAACCTGGTACCAGCTGTGTTTGTGGAAACCTGGTACCAGCTGTGTTTGTGGAAACCTGGTACCAGCTGTGTTTGTGGAAACCTGGTACCAGCTGTGTTTGTGGAAACCTGGTACCAGCTGTGTTTGTGGAAACCTGGTACCAGCTGTGTTTGTGGAAACCTGGTACCAGCTGTGTTTGTGGTAACCTGGTACCAGCTGTGTTTGTGGTAACCTGGTACCAGCTGTGTTTGTGGTAACCTGGTACCAGCTGTGTTTGTGGAAACCTGGTACCAGCTGTTTGTGGAAACCTGGTACCAGCTGTGTTTGTGGAAACCTGGTACCAGCTGTGTTTGTGGAAACCTGGTACCAGCTGTGTTTGTGGAAACCTGGTACCAGCTGTGTTTGTGGTAACCTGGTACCAGCTGTGTTTGTGGTAACCTGGTACCAGCTGTGTTTGTGGTAACCTGGTACCAGCTGTGTTTGTGGTAACCTGGTATCAGCTGTGTTTGTGGTAACCTGGTACCAGCTGTGTTTGTGGAAACCTGGTACCAGCTGTGTTTGTGGGACCTGGTACTAGTACCAGCTGCTGTAATGTGAAGACTCTTGTGTTGTACAACATTTTTATCGTCTGCAAGAGTAGATGTCTGCAAGAGGAAACTGGACAAGTATCTCCACCAGGTGCCAGATCAACCAGGCTGTGATGGATATGCGGGACAGCAGACCAGCAGCAGCACCAGCCTAGTTGACCAAACAAGCACGAGACGAGCCTGGCCCATGGCCGGGCTCCGGGAGTAGAAAGACTCGGAACTCATCAAAGGTATATCAAAGGTATGCCTACAGCGGCAGCTAATTGATGATTCTGCTGAGGAAAAGCTGAGTGAAGACGTGATGTCGCCAGGTGAGCCACAACTGTGGTGCACTAGTACTCTTCCCTCCCCTCGTCCTTCCTCTCCCATCCCCTCCCCTCGCCCTCCCCTCCCCTCCCCTCGCCATCCCCTCCCCTCCCCTCGCCATCCCCTCCCCTCACGAAATATTGAATGGTTGTGAAGGCGAGTCTGGTTCTTGGGGAAGGGGGGTGAGGGGCTCCTGGAGGGGGTGAAGGGGGGTATAGCAAACAAGATCGGCACGCAAGAGACCACATGAGCAGCAGCATGGCGGCTGCGTGCAATGTTTACGTGGATGGGGGTTGGGCCAGAGGGGTTCGAGAGAAATTGTTCTGCAGCTAGCAGCAACAGCCTGATTGACCGGCGAATCAACAAGGGTAGACGAACCCTCGAGGTTGGTCACGGGTATGTCCCTGTTTACCCGGAGTGAAAAAAACGTACTTCCTAATATCCCCGTGGTTCTTTTGTGTTTTTGCTGTCCATTGTATTTTGGATGTCCGTGCCTCAAATACACTACTAAAATACTAGACAAGCACTGCAAAAAAATCACAAAAACACTATACAAGCACTGCAAAAAACACTACAAAAACACTGGGCTTCTTTGCAAGATCAACCAGGTGGTGATGGTTAAAGCTGTGTCTGTGTACACTGCGAATTAATGTATAATGGATGGTGGTTGCTGTAGTGGGCTGATAGTTATCGTAGATTTAGATTTTGCCACCGAAGTGACTAGTTTGTTATGCATCCTGTGGAGGGATATGGATACACAAAAGGCCTAGGAACTAGGTTCCAAAAGGGTTAACAGGTGTACATCTGGATTTATATCTACAGTTCACTTATCTGTTACAAGCAAATTTAGGAAATTTGCTTGCTTTGTCGGGTATCTTATTTTCATTATTAAGACATCTTGACACGTCACATAAGTTATTATACTGTCTCTATATTCCTCAATATGTGGATAATTAAGCACATAGTGTTCAAGATAGTGGCCATAGGGCTGACCACATACTTTGCATTTGGTTTGAACATCATCTGTGTGTGTGCCAAACTGCCAGAAGTACTTGTAACCAAGCCTAATCCTGGTCAATACAGTATCAGTCAGTCTGTGATAATGTCGTGATTATGCGTAGAATTGTCTGGTGGTTGGTGGTTACAATAGTGGACAAACCTCCAAGTCAACAGAGAAGTTTGGCCTGAAGCTGGGATGGGAGACCAGGTGAATTCTTGACACCTGTCACGTGTGGATCAGGTACGGTGTGTTTGAGGTTCTGTTAGTGCTCATTGTGATACATTTACCTTTGATGAGTTCCGAGTGTTTTTCGACTCCCGGAGCCCGGCCATGGGCTAGGCTCGTCTGGTGTTTGCCTGGTCAACCAGGCTGTTGCTGCTGGTGGTCCGCTGACCTACATATCCATCACAGCCTGGTTGATCTGGCACCTGGTGAAGATACTTGTCCAATTTCCTCTTGAAAAATTCTACACACATCCCAGCAGTGTTTCTGATATCTTCTAGTAAGTTGCTGAGTTGTCTGGGACCACGGATGTTGATACAGTGTTCCCTTACTTTGCCCACTGCAACAGTATTCTGGTAGTGTTGAGTGTGCAAAAAGGTTCTGTTGGAGTTGAGTGTTCAACGAGGTACTGTTGGTGTTGATTGTGCAACAGTGTGCAGTGTTATTTGGTGGAGGACTAAAGAGGGTTCACACAAGGCCAGTAATCGATCCCTACTTCTGTCTTCATAGATTACTTCCGTTCCGTAATTCTCTGCCCGAGGGGTGGGGGATGGAGGGAAGGGAAGAGGCGATATTGAAGGGGAAAGAGGGAGGGAGGTTAGGTAGGGAAGGAAATGGCAAAGGGAAGAGAAGTGAGGGAGGAAGATTACAATATTTGTCGGTTCACTGAAACAATCTTACGGTAATTGTCAGACCAAACTAGTAAGTCATCAAGCTGGTAATGGTTACCTTACACAAGTCATCATCAGCTTGAGAGTTTGCTCTCTCCGATGGATATAAGTGGCAGCGGGCCACCAGCAACAACAGCCTGGTTCACCAGGCAAACACCAGACGAGCCTGGCCAGTGGGAGTAGAAAAACTCTTGGAATTCATCAAAGGTAAACTTTCGTACAAATTCTAGTATCGTCTGCGAAGCATATTAAAGTACTGTGATTTGCATCCTTGTCACTGTCAGATATGATAGTGAAAATTATAGTGAATACTGTATAAAGTGGACAGTAGTTTGTCACTGTCGAGGTTTGTGATCTCTCTGTGTTACGGTATTTCATCGATGGACTTAAACCTTTAAAGTATTTTCAAGTGTTAGTGCACTGAGTACGACTCCAAGGTCCCGCTTGTATAAAATGGTGTATTATTGATAAATGCAAAAATAACACATATGGCAGAAAATATTGTATTGTAAACAATGTTTGCAACTATATACAGCTAAATGTTGTTGCAATAAATTCTTCCCCAGCTTGTGTCTTTGTATTGTGGATCACACTTGTTAGAATGTTGATCTATAATACTTGTTAGACAGTTGATCTATCATACTTGTTAGGATGTTGATCTATAACACTTGTTAGAAAGTTGATCTATCACACTTGTTAGAAAGTTGATCTATCACACTTGTTAGAATGTTGATCTATCACACTTGTTAGAAAGTTGATCTATCACACTTGTTAGGATGTTGATCTATCATACTTGTTAGGATGTTGATCTATCATACTTGTTAGGATGTTGATCTATCACACTTGTTAGGATGTTGATCTATCACACTTGTTAGGATGTTGATCTATCACACTTGTTAGGATGTTGATCTATCACACTTGTTAGGATGTTGATCTATCACACTTGTTAGGATGTTGATCTATCACACTTGTTAGGATGTTGATCTATCACACTTGTTAGGATGTTGATCTATCACACTTGTTAGGATGTTGATCTATCACACTTGTTAGGATGTTGATCTATCACACTTGTTAGGATGTTGGTCTATCACACTTGTTAGGATGTTGGTCTATCACACTTGTTAGGATGTTGATCTATCACACTTGTTAGGATGTTGATCTATCACACTTGTTAGGATGTTGATCTATCACACTTGTTAGGATGTTGATCTATCACACTTGTTAGGATGTTGATCTATCACACTTGTTAGGATGTTGATCTATCACACTTGTTAGGATGTTGATCTATCACACTTGTTAGGATGTTGATCTATCACACTTGTTAGAAAGTTGATATTTGTGCCCATATTTTCATTTATTCCTGCGCTGTGAAACAATATTCTTAGACTGGAAACTGCAAAAAAAAAATGTTCAGTAAAATCACTGCAACTTTCAACCTTATTGCTGTGTGGTCCACCACAACTAATAGTTACAGTAACTAGTATATTTAATACTGTGTGGTCCACCACAACTAATAGTTACAGTAACTAGTATATTTAATACTGTGTGGTCCACCACAACTAATAGTTACAGTAACTAGTATATTTAATACTGTGTGGTCCAATATAACTAATAGTTACAGTAACTAGTATATTTAATACTGTGTGGTCCACCATAACTAATAGTTACAGTAACTAGTATATTTAATACTGTGTGGTCCAATATAACTAATAGTTACAGTAACTAGTATATTTAATACTGTGTGGTCCACCATAACTAATAGTTACAGTAACTAGTATATTTAATACTGTGTGGTCCACCATAACTAATAGTTACAGTAACTAGTATATTTAATACTGTGTGGTCCAATATAACTAATGTAGTTTCAGTTACTAGTATACTTAATGATACGTGCTCCACCATAACCAATAAAGTTACAGGAACTTGTGTCCTTAATGCTACTTGGTCCATCACAACTGATGAAGTCTTGTAACACAAGATTGAATTAACACCAACTCGTGTTTAAGTTTGAGTCATCTGTCTTGTAAGTTACAACTATCTTTATGGTAATTCAGATTGAATGTAGATGAGTGGTTCAGAGAGCCGACAGGTTGATAATTTAGACACGTGTGCAACACTTGGGTATCTCTGTTGTGGAAACGTTTCGCCACACAGTGGCTTCATCAGTCCTATACAAAGAAGGATAGTGAAGATCAGAAGGAGATTGAGGTAATTAGTCCCTCAGTGCGTCAATTTTGATGGACTGATTACCTCAGTCTTGTGATCTTCACTATTCTTCTTTGTATTGCACTGTGGAAGCCATTGTGTAGCGATGAAGATACCCAAGTGTTGCACACGTGTCTAATGTATCAGTTGACATAAACAGTTTCAATGTCTTGCATCTTCGTTACACTAGAACAAGTGTAAAAATCTTCAAGAGAAAACTGGACAAGTATCTTCATCAGGTGCCAGATCAACCAGGCTGTGAGGGATATGTGGGGCAGGGGGCCTCCAGCAGCAACTCCCTGGCTGACCAGGCAAGCGCCAGACGAGCCCGGCCCATGGCCAGGCTCCGAGAGTAGTAAGACTCGAAACTCATCAAAGGCATATCAAAGGTAAAGGTAAAGTTTACTTTTAGCCGAGTCCGGGGGGAGGGGTCACCGCCCCTGTGGCCCGATCTCAGACCCGGCCTGCTTAAGGGCCTGATCAGTAAGCCTATTATTGCTAGCCGCAACCAACCCAGCGTAGTCACCACAGTCTGGCTGATCAGGATTTAACTTGAAGAACTCAAATTCTTACTTGAAGATAGAGGTTTCCAGTTTCAAGGGTTCTTACACCCTCGCAGCTCGCCCTGAGAATTTCCTGTTGACTGTCTGATCAAACAACCTGTTACCGCCAGCAACCAAAAGAACACAATGGTCCCTAGCTGGAACTATCCACATCCTGTGCCTGGAATTACTGTAACTCTTGGATTCTCGTTGAATGTACCGAAATGCAGCCAAACCCTCAGTCTGGAAATGCTGGAAATGTTCGCCGAGTCCTTCAGTGAAAATGCTGGAAATGGAAGCCGGGTGCTTGAACTGAAAGTACTGGAACTCATTACGCCTTTATGGTAAGTATAGTTGAGCTGTGGTGGTCCTGGCTGGAGGCTTGATGACTGCCTGTAATAACGCTGTGAGAGAGCTGCTGTCTCTCTTCAAGCACACACGTTAATTAACAGTAATTTAAGAGACAGATCATTGTGTAATCCGAGCAAAGCATTGAAAGGCTTTTTTGAGAGAAATTTTTGCGCCTGAATCTTTTTACCGATGTTTTTGATGAAGCTCAGCGCGAAATCATTAGCGACCCCATACTTAACTGCGGCAGTGGTGGGGCTGGCTGACTGGGGGCTGGGGCTGCCTGGCTGGTGTGGGGCTAGGTGCGGGATCTGGGGTTTAGAATGGAGCTGTGTTCGGGGGTGTCGCATGGGTTGGCCTACCTAGGTCCTGGGAGGGGAGATGTGTCCTTGTGGAGGGGGCCGGGGGTGAATGAGGAAGAGGAGGGTAATGAGAGAGGAGCTTTGAGCACCTGTGCTGGAGAGCTTAGGTAAAAGACAGGGTGTCAGGTGGTGCTGCACTACCTGCGTATGTTGTATTGCAGTGGTAACAACGTTACTAGCACCACCTGTGTGTGTCTGTGTGTGTTTGTGTGTCTGTGTACACTCGCCTATTTGTACTCACCGATGGAGATAAATGGTATAAAATAGCGACGTGATGAAACAATAGACAAATACAGTAAAATGCGATCCTTTATTAAGTCACAAACAGATGTACCTGGGTAAACAGGTTCGCCAGGACATTCTGGTCTGGGTTTTCTCCATGTGGTGACCCGGCCGAATTGGGTAAACAGGTTCGCCAGGACATTCTAGCCTGGGTTTTCTCATGTGGTGACCCGGCCGAATTGGGTAACAGGTTCGCCAGGACATTCTAGCCCGGGTTTTATCAATGTGGTTACCCGGCCGAATTGGGTAAACAGGTTCGCCAGGACATTCTAGCCTGGGTTTTCTCCATGTGGTGACCCGGCCGAATTGGGTAAACAGGTTCGCCAGGACATTCTAGCCCGGGTTTTATCAATGTGGTGACCCGGCCGAATTGGGTAAACAGGTTCGCCAGGACATTCTAGCCCGGGTTTTATCAATGTGGTGACCCGGCCGAATTGGGTAAACAGGTTCGCCAGGACATTCTAGCCCGGGTTTTCTCCATGTGGTGACCCGGCCGAATTGGGTAAACAGGTTCGCCAGGACATTCTAGCCCGGGTTTTATCAATGTGGTGACCCGGCCGAATTGGGTAAACAGGTTCGCCAGGACATTCTAGCCCGGGTTTTATCAATGTGGTGACCCGGCCGAATTGGGTAAACAGGTTCGCCAGGACATTCTAGCCCGGGTTTTATCAATGTGGTGACCCGGCCGAATTGGGTAAACAGGTTCGCCAGGACATTCTAGCCTGGGTTTTCTCCATGTGGTGACCCGGCCGAATTGGGTAAACAGGTTCGCCAGGACATTCTAGCCCGGGTTTTATCAATGTGGTGACCCGGCCGAATTGGGTAAACAGGTTCGCCAGGACATTCTAGCCCGGGTTTTATCAGTGTGGTGACCCGGCCGAATTGGGTAAACAGGTTCGCCAGGACATTCTAGCCCGGGTTTTATCAATGTGGTGACCCGGCCGAATTGGGTAAACAGGTTCGCCAGGACATTCTAGCCCGGGTTTTATCAATGTGGTGACCCGGCCGAATTGGGTAAACAGGTTCGCCAGGACATTCTAGCCTGGGTTTTCTCCATGTGGTGACCCGGCCGAATTGGGTAAACAGGTTCGCCAGGACATTCTAGCCCGGGTTTTATCAATGTGGTGACCCGGCCGAGCTGGGTAAACAGGTTCATCAGGACATTCTGGCCCGGGTTTTATCAATGTGGTGACCCGGCCGAGCTGGGTAAACAGTACACGAGTATATATTGTGTGGAGAGTCAGGTGGAGAATGCTGTATTAGAGACGGACTTGCACGGGATGGGCAGGTCTGTCTCAGATACAACCTACCCAACATTCTCCACCTGACTCTCCACATATATATATTCATGTACTCTTTGCTTAGGTAGATTCGCAGCTCCTGGCCCTGCCTCTTCGCTGGTCTATACTAGGTCCACTCTCCCTGCTCTTAAGAGCCTTGTCGTACCTCTTCTATGTACGGAACCTGCGTGTACTCACTTAATTGTGGTTGCAGGGGTCGATTCATAGCTCCTGGCCCCGCCTCATCGTTATCATATCCTCCCCATCTCTCCTGTCCTCCAGTGTCGTCAGGTCGATTTCCTTTAACCTCTCCTCGTAGGACATGCCTCTTAGACTCTGGCCTCCTAGACTGTACTCCGTCTGCGGTCTTCTTTGCCCTTCCCCAATCTTTATGACTTTGCACGTGTTGGGGTTGAACTCCATGAGCCAGTTTCTGGACAAGGCCTGCAGTCTGTCCAGATCCCTTTGTAGTTCTGCCTGGTCCTCGTCCGATTGAATTCTCATCAGCTTCACTTCATCTGCAAACAGGGACACCTATGGATCTATTCCTTCCGTCATGTTCACAAATGCCAGGAACAACACCGGTCCTAGGACTGACCCATGTGGAACCCCACTCGTCACCGGCACCCACCCTGACACCTCGCGACTTACCATGACTCACTGTTGTCTTCCTGACAAGTATTCCCTGATTCATTGCAGTGCCATCCTTGTTATCCCTGCCTGGTCCTCCAGCTTTTGCACTAATTTCATGTGTGGGACTGTGTCAAGCGCCTTTTTACAGTTCAAGAAAATGCAATCTACCCACCCCTGTCTCTCTTGTCTTACTGCTGTCACGTGTGTGTGTGTGTGTGTATGTGTGTGAATTAAAGGAAGAAGATAGGGCTTTGCCAGCTTGGGGCACACTCCCTGCTTCCAACACCCCAAGATGCCTGGGTTTAACTTGATCGAATGGGCGTTCCTAATGTTATTTCCTTTCTCTCACTCTCCGCGCCCGTCCAGTACTCTTTCATCTCTTCTCTCTCTCTCTCTCTCTCTCTCTCTCTCTCTCTCTCTCTCTCTCTCTCTCTCACTCACTCACTTCCCTGTCTTCAGTTCATTTACAAGATAATCATGAATATCCTCAAAGCTAAGCATCAGCGTGACGATCCTGAAAGCTAGGCATCAGCGTGACGATCCTGAAAGCCAAGCATCAGCGTGACGATCCTGAAAGCTAGGCATCAGCGTGACGATCCTGAAAGCTAGGCATCAGCGTGACGATCCTGAAAGCCAAGCATCAGCGTGACGATCCTGAAAGCTAAGCATCAGCGTGACGATCCTGAAAGCTAGGCATCAGCGTGACGATCCTGAAAGCTAGGCATCAGCGTGACGATCCTGAAAGCTAGGCATCAGCGTGACGATCCTGAAAGCTAAGCATCAGCGTGACGATCCTGAAAGCTAACCATCAGCGTGATGATCCTGAAAGCTAGGCATCAGCGTGACGATCCTGAAAGCTAGGCATCAGCGTGACGATCCTGAAAGCTAATCATCAGCGTGACGATCCTGAAAGCTAAGCATCAGCGTGACGATCCTGAAAGCTAAGCATCAGCGTGAAGATGACGGCTTTGAGGGGACTTGAACTAGAGTTCGTCACTTCCACGCTAGCTGGAGATTCGTCTGTAAAAACTTGTATTTGTGGTCACAGTGGTACCTATGCTAACCTTCCTGTGGTGTATAAATATATCTGGTTGGATGAGACTTATTGTGGCTAGTTGGTCCAGTGGCTAACGCGACGGTCTGGAGTTTTGAGACTCTCTGATCGCGGGTTCTAACCCCACCAGTGGTGTATGGTTTATCAGCGTGAAGATCCTCAAAGTTAGGCATCAGCGTGACGATCCTCAAAGCTCGGGATCAGCGTGAAGATCCTCAAAGTTAGGCATCAGCGTGACGATCCTCAAAGCTCGGGATCAGCGTGAAGATCCTCAAAGCTAAGCATCAGCTAATGCTCACAGCACCAGACCAGTAACATATTTTCTCTCTCTCTCTCTCTCTCTCTCTCTCTCTCTCTCTCTCTCTCTTTCTCGTCATTGCAAAAGTCAATACCGTATTAATGTAATGATGCCAAATGTGTGGCCGTGGGTGCCACTTGAACTTGCAACACGCAGGGGGCTAAGACCAGTGTAAATAAAGTGGGTGTTGTGTGTAGCCACACTGTTCTCACTCCACCACTGGTAAACCATCACATGTGAACATTTACTCTCTTCAGCCACCTCGTTGACACGTATTTGGCCCATTTTTTTTATTTTGGTTACATTTTGTTAAATATACGTAAGTGTTAGTTTATGTAACCTATCCTGGTCCACCCTACCCAAATTCAGTCTTAACGTAAGCTAACCTAACCTAACCAAACCAAACAAAATTTAACCTAACCCCACCTCTCAGGGTTAGGTTACATCTTGTTAAATATACCTAAGTGTTGATTTATGTAACCTATCCTGGTCCACCCTACCCAAATTCAGTCTAACCTAGGCTAACTTAAGCTAACCTAAGCAAACCAAACCAAACAAAATTTAAGCTAACCCCACCTCTCAAGGTTAGGGAACTCCAGCAGTAATGCACGAGAAGGGACGCTCAATAAACTTAAGTTTAACAACCACAGAATTGACTGAGACAGATTCAACGAAGAATTATCAGACATATCCTGGGAAACAGTCGTGAGCACCCTAATTCCTCACCAGTGCCTGGAAAAGCTGGGAAACAGTTAGGAGCACCCTAAATCCTTACCACTATCTGCAAAAGCTGGGAAACAGTCATGAACACCCTAAATCCTCACTAGTGCCTGGAAAAGCTACACACAGAAGCATACAAGATCTGTATTAAATATATATCACTGAGGAAACCTAGATCAGATATAGAAAGAGAGCGTAGAAGGTACAAAAGAAAAACGATTACCGAATTGCTTAAAAACGTGAATATGTCACAACGAAGGAAAGGTGATCTGAGCGGCGAGATAACTAAGATAGAACAAAACCTCGAGCTGTCATAAGAGACAAGAAGCGTAGAGGAAACAAGCTATCCAGGATATTGCAAGGAAAGTCTGTTTCTCTAAAAATGCTAGTTCCAAGAACTGCCTGTAGAATTGGACCATTAATCACAGAAGGTTCATGCACGGACCATGAACAGGAAATGATTTATATTCTGAAGACCATGAGCGAAATTCTAAAAGACCACTATGAGTAGATATTCAATAAACCACCAAAGGAAAGAAAACGGAGGATACATTTTTTTTTTCAGTTCATCCGAAGATATAGGTGAGGTAGGTAGGCATAAGGTCATGCACAGCAAATGACTGACCTAAATACTAGTCCCATAGACTTCGAAAAAGAATGACTTCACGCTCTTCCTTGATCACTTCCATTCTAATGCTATAGTAGTGCACACTGATGGTTGTAGTGCACTCTGGTGGTTGTAGTGCACATTGATGGTTGTAGTGCACACTGATGGTTGTAGTGCACTCTGGTGGTTGTAGTGCACATTGATGGTTGTAGTGCACACTGATGGTTGTAGTGCACACTGATGGTTGTAGTGCACATTGATGGTTGTAGTGCACACTGATGGTTGTAGTGCACACTGATGGTTGTAGTCCACACTGATGGTTGTAGTCCACACTGATGGTTGTAGTGCACACTGATGGTTGTAGTGCACACTGATGGTTATAGTGCACACTGATGGTTATAGTGCACACTGATGGTTATAGTGCACACTGATAGTTGTAGTGCACACTGATGGTTGTAGTGCACACTGATGGTTATAGTGCACACTGATGGTTATAGTGCACACTGATGGTTGTAGTGCACACTGATGGTGTTGGATAAGCAACAGTTTTTTCCTGACAATCATACGAGGCCATACACAAGATTGGGCCAGTATTTTCACATCAGTGTTATATACAATTCCCATGGTTATCGTGCACATTGCGTCGATATCTGCCTCGTCATTCATAGTTGTGTCGGACTCCTACTACAGTGCATTACAGGATATGTAGAAATTCGATTCTATCCTGTCGTCCTTCGCATTTTAACTGTGGTTATGCCGCATTTTTAGTAAATGTAAAGATACTATTGTTGGTTCCCTGGATTCGTATAATGTTTGGGGTAACGAACAAGCAGACTCCGCTGCTGGATCAGCTGTTCATGTCCTCCCACGGGGGTAATCCTTACTCAGATTATTGTTCAGTGATCTTTCGATAACTCTACAACCCATGCAAGAACGCTGGTCAGGTTTTTGGTGCACAAATTGTTTTCTGTAAAGCTGCGTTTAGGTTTTCGGCCGTCTTTCCACCGCTTTTGTGTTTGGGAGACTTCACTCTCCAGTCTATGTATTGGTCTCACACGCCTCACTCACGGATACCTCACGAAAAAATGCCCGGCACCACACTGCAAGGATTGTCTGGTTGCACTGTCAGTGCCTATCAATGGACACACGCAATTCACTTCCGTCGTCTCCTCCTTCCCACACTAACTCTTCCCGACCTTCCTGCTGAAACTTCTACCTTTGACGCAGACTCTCTCTCTCTCTCTCTCTGCCTTTTTCAATGTAAACTTATTCCAACTGTGATATTTACTTTTCCTCTTGTAATTTTTTGTACAAGCATACCTTACTAAATTATAAGGCACATAATATTTTTTGTGACCTAATTTATGTCTACATAGACAACTCCTTACGATTGTAACCAGATATAAACATTTAAATAGTTCATTACCACTGTAACTTGTTTAGTATCAAAACTTTGCGCTGCCCAGTTCCTGGATCCATTATGTGCCTCTGTAATCTTCTGACTACCGCTCACAGGATGGGTATGGGGTGTATAATAAACATATTAAACTAAACTAACTTGCACGCCCCTCTACCCTCTACCCTTGCACACTCGTGCATGTCACCCCCTCATAATCTTCACAGTCCTCCTTCCCTACATCCCTCCCTGCAGTGCTGTATGACCATCTTGGGTGTAGCGCTTAATTTGATATTCCGGACTAGACCATAGTTACCTTCACATCTGCTAAGTTTTGGTAAACATCACATATATTTTGATAGATTCCCTAGTTTATAAGAGCATGTCAGACACCTTGTATTCAACCGCTTCTACTACGCCCTGCTACAATTGTTCTCTCCTACCCCAACCAACCCCTTACCCTCCCACACTCCTGCCCTTCATTCCCTCATCATTTTTGCACATTCCTACCTTCAGTGGTGTATGACCTTTTTGGGTTTAGCGCTTAGCTTTATTTTATTATTATGCTTTGAAAAATAAAGAAAATATGCCCACTCATTCAACACTTGGACCAGACTCATGGAATTCCTTATTTATATAAAAAACAAGGTATCACTAGCGCTCGTGCTATTGATACTTTGCTCAGGTCTAAGTGGAATAACAGACCTTAAAGAGCTCAGACATCTCCTTTGTATAAAGGAGACAGCGCTAGCCAAAAGTTACGGAGACACTAGTGATGAGACGCCAAATTACAGATTTTATGGAACAGCACAATCTTTATAACCCAAATAATCACGGTTTTAGAGTCGGGAGATCATGCTTGTCACAACTCTTTTAACTGCAATAACTGAATTACTGAGGCGTTGGAAGATAACCAAAACGCAGATGTGGTCTAGAGGTATTTGGCAAAGGCGTTTGGCAAATGCGATCATAGGGTCATTGCACACAAAAATGAGGGCTGTGGGCATAACAGGGAAAGTAGGCAAATGGATTTTCAACTTCCTGACAGAACACACAGTAGTAGTAGTAGTCAGAGCAAAATCCAGCATTAGGGAGGTAAAAAGCTGTGTCCCAAGGTTCGGTCCTGGCACCTCTTCTGTTTCTTAGCCTCGTAGCAAACATAGATAAACACTCGCCAGAGTTTTGTGTCATCATTTGCGGATAATACCAAAATAAGGATGAAAATCACCTTGGCAGAAGACACTGAAAAATTGCAGGAAGATGTAAGTATTGTTTTCTTGTGGTCAGTGGAGAACAACATGACATTCATTGGTGTAAGTTCCAGCTGCTTAGGTATGGAAAGAATAGAGAACTCGAAAGGGACACTGTATACAAGACACGGAAGGATAAACAAGTAGAACGAAAGGAACACACCGAAGATCTGGGAGTAATGATGTCGACTGACCTTTCAGAGAAAACAATAGGGCAAATGTCTCGACAGTTACGATGGTGGGGGGGGGGGTTATAGTGCCAGTGACGACACTATTCAAATCGTTTGTGCTCTCTCATTTAGATTATTGTTCAGTGTTGACGGCCCCGTTCAGGGAAGGAGAGATATAAGATCCAGAACAGACAGAAATATTTCACAGCCTGCATACTGCCAATACAGCACTCAAACAACTATAAATGACTCAGCGTTCTCAGTATGTTCCTGGAAAGTACTTAAGGACCTTGTCCCAAATCTGCACACTGCCATGGGATGGGATGGGAAGAAAGTGAAAAAAAAAATAACTTGTGAAAAGCAGGGGTGCCCTGGGCACAATAAGAAAACATTGTGTCAACATCATGGGTTCATTGTGACAGGGCACAACATGGGTAGGTACCGATGAGCACATAATGGGTGCATGGTGGAGGGTGCATAATAGGTGTGTGGTGATATTGCACATGGGTGTATGGTGATGGGGGCACATGGGTGTGTGGTGATGGGAGCACATCATGGGTGCGTGGTGATGGGGGGACGTAGTACTGGGCCCGTGCAATAATTGTGGTATAAATTACGTGAGCAGTATTCTGGCATCGACCCAACCTCTCCCTCCTCTTCCTCCTTTCTTCTCTTCCTCCTCTCTCCTACTTCTGCTCCTCTTCCCTCCTCCTCACCATCCTGAGTCTCGTTACCTATCTTTAATATCCCTAATTTGACGCAGATACACAGTGCCACTTGTCCTGGCACTCAGATTACCTAACCCAGACCCACCGGCACCCATAATGACCCACGTTTTCGGCCCCACTATACAGGTCGGGTACTCAGTGTCCTTCCTTTTCTTCCCCTCATTCCCCTCACCCCCTTGATGTGTCTTGCCTCCCCTACTGGACGTGTGGGGGAGGGGGCTGGTATAAGTGTAATACCTTTACCTTTGATATACTTTTGAAGAGTTCCGAAAGTTTTTCTACTCCCGGAGCCCGGTCATGGACCAGGCTCGTCTGCTGTTTGCTTGGTCAACCAGGCTGTAGCTTCTGGTAGTGATTGAGTAGTGGTGTGATTGCCCTTTCTAATTCCAGACCACTGTGGTGTTTGGCCCCGTTGCCAAGGCAGAAAAGCCCTCGAAATCGGTCAGAGGTATATGTGATATGTATAAACATTATCTCACTTCACTACAGGATTCGAACCTGCTTTAGGCTGAGAGATATTGTTTGTAAGTAATTTCGTCCGTTTCTGAATTGTTAAGCTTGACATGTATATTATGGTATTGTTGCTCCTCCTCGTCCACCAGTGTTATACTTCTCCGCACTAATCTCTTCCTCCGCAGTAGTCTCCTGCTGACCTTGGTAGCAGTGGTGGTGGTGGTGTGGCACTCAGATGGGCACTGGGCATGTGTTGTGTTGACAGCTGGATATTGACACTGGCGTGGTCTGACAGCTGGGCCGAGTGTGCGTATCTTACACATGGCTCTCTACGCTCCTCCACCTTCTGATACACCACACACTTAACACAACACTCTCCACCCACCAATTACATTCGCCCCTTCCCTTCCATCCACCCCTTTTCACTAACTTTTATACTCCTCTCCCATCCCATCCTCACCTCCCCTCAAAGAGGGTTCTTTGACGCTGGTGATGGGCTCTTGATCTAGGGAATTGGATCTGTGCTCCAGTTCCCTGAATTAAGCCTGAATACCTTCCACATCCCCCACAGGCGCTGTATAATCCTACGGGTTTAGCGCTTCCTCCTTGATTATAATAATCCCAGCCTCACCCCCTTTCACTAACGCCTTTACACACACCTCCATCCACCCCTCCCGCTCCCCTCCGTCGATAGGTGTTAGGTTCAGAATGATTTTGGCGAAATTATTGCATACACAAATTTTCACTTGTCCTACATGGCAAGATGAGCGTTGCTATTTAAGCCAAGATCGCAAGTTCTGCCTATTCGGCACGACATATATATATATATATATATATATATATATATATATATATATATATATATATATATATATATATATATATATATATATATATATATATATATATATATATATATTGTGTATGTGTCTAGAGACATATCGAGCAAAAATGAAGGAAGAAACTGTAATGCGTCCGACAACGCACATGGTAACGAGAGGCGAGGCTGGGTTGGGGTGACCTGCTTTAAGGGTCTTATCATTTTTACACGCTTGATATCCTGCACCGCTTAACAGCGTATCAGGGGCAATTAGACTTAGGTAATTACTCGGGTCACGCGAGGTCGCACTGGTGGTCACCTCAAGGTTTCTTTGTCATTAAATACAACTGAGAATATTCGCACTATGTTGTTACACTATTTTGTGATAGTTACATTGTGGGAAGACTCGTACTGTGTTGTCACAATATTGTGTTATAGTTACATTGTGGGAAGACTCGTACTGTGTTGTCACAATATTGTGTTATAGTTACATTGTGGGAAGACTCTTACTGTGTTGTCACAATATTGTGTTATAGTTACATTGTGGGAAGACTCTTACTGTGTTGTCACAATATTGTGTTATAGTTACATTGTTTGAACATTTGCACTGTGTTGCTACACTATCTTGTTCTCTTCAGGTTAGAACACTGTTGTATACTGACCGGCTCCTTCACGGTAACCGAGATACCTGAGCTGGTAAACGTACAGCGAATTCTCACTGCTCATATACATTATCAAGCATCTGAACTACTGGGAACTCTTGAATTCCCTTTAACTGCATTCCTTGGAACGTAGGCGTGAAAGGTACTTAATTTATACTTGGAAAATTCTGGAGGGACTTGTCGCAAACCTGAATACTGAAATCACTCCGCAAAACGACGCGACACGACGCGACGAATACGCTAAGAGAAGACTTGAGTGTCAGAGAACCTGATTCTTCAGCGCCCTTCTTCCATGCATTAACCCTTAAATTGTCCAAGCAGATCTACGTTCACATGAGTAGTGCTCCAAAAGTAGATATGTTTTTTTTTTTTTTTTTTTTACATATTTTCAAATATAACAAAAAAAAGTAGATCCAAGTTTTTTTTACACTTTTTCAAATGTAAAAAAAAGAAAAGCAGATCTACTTTTTTTACATACTTTCAAATGTTGAATAAACGTAGATCTACGTTTGGACAGTTTAAGGGTTAAGGGGAAGTACAAACAAAGTTCTGGATGTCTTCCACAGCAACTTGTTAAGTTTCTAGGGTTATCTTCTAATCAGCCGTGCTGTGGTACAGACGCTGAACTTCGTGCGAGCGGCACAAACAGCCTGGTCAGCCAGGCCAACAAGAGGGAGGTTTGATGGTTAAGCAGCCACTGTTGTACCAGTAAGAACCCATCCCGTGGGAATGTGATGGTGGTCGTGGTAGTGTGACGATGGTCGTACTAATGTGATGGTCGTCGTGGGAATGTGATGGTCGTCGTAGGAATGTGATGATGGACATGGGAATGTGATGGTGGTCGTGGTAGTGTGACGATGGTCGTACTAATGTGATGGTCGTCGTGGGAATGTGATGGTCGTGGGAATGTGATGGTGGTCGTAGGAATGTGGTGATGGACATGGGAATGTGATGGTGGTTGTGGGAGTGTGCTAATGTTCTTAGGAATATGAGGAAGTGGGGGGTATGGAGCGACGGGGGTCAGGTTTTGCTGGGGAGGGGCGTGCTGCAACAGGGTCTTGTAGAGACTGGGGTGCAATAAGAGAGAGGGGAATGTTAGGCAGGAATGAGGTGGTGCACAAGAAGTTGGTCGTGCAGCAAGGGGGAGAGGGCGTGCAGCAAGAGAGGGAAGGGGTCGTGCAAGAAGAGGGAGGGGGTCGTGCACCTGGGGGGGGGGGGCGTGCAGCGCTAGGCAGGCTAGGCGGCAGCTTGGCGTCCCGTCCCGTACATAATTTAACTACAACACGCACACCTCACACCTTAACCCTCACCCCTCACACGCACGCACCTGCACACACGCACACGCACGCACCTGCACTCACACGTACACTCACATTGATGTACACTTTCACTCACATGCATTTTCACTAGCACTCTTAACCGGCACTCACACGCATATTACACAGTTTCCATAATAGCTAAGATACGGACCACGAGGCCAGAGACCACTAATGCTGATCGATTGTAATAAGTGTGGCCAGATGCTGTGAATCGACCCCAGCAAAAAGAAGTAGGCGAGTACACGCTTTAGAGCAAGCTTTTATTGGGAGAACTTTACGCTCTCTATAGAGCTTTATCACATCGTGACTTCGTAAAGCTCAACGCATAGCGAAACATATTTGATAAAGCACCATTCAGAGCTAAACACGACTTGATAATGTTCCCTACAGAGCGAAATGTGACAGCCAAATCGTCCACACAAGAACTGAGAGCCAATCCGCGCCCACATGTAAAAATGACAGCCAAGTCGTCCTTATATAAGAACTGACAGCCGGGTCGTCCACACACGTGAACTGACAGCCAAGCTCTAAAACAATATGAACCAGAATGACTCCAGCTGCATGCCAGCTATCACATATGTCAACCAAATTGCAAAAGACTTCCTCCGCTCACCCCTCTCCCCTCCTTTTACACCTGAAAAAGAAACAGTGTCATGTTTGCTTAATAACAAAAGATACTGGTGGTGGTGGTGGTTGTGGTGGTGTTGAAGAATTGGAGGTGTTGGAGGCCGGTGAGATGTCTAAGGAGGGAGGTCGGCAAGTCTTCACTCGTGTGATAGATTAAATTAGGTACCTCGGTGTATATGTTAGGACGACGATCTTTGTCAAGAAGGCGTGGGTGTCTTGCCGTGTGTATACACTGCTTTATTTCACTGTGTGGGCCTCTGATTAGGTAGGTGTGGCTATGATTAGGTGGGGAGTAGGGTTGGTGTTTGTGTTCAGGTGCGTGTGGCTATGTGAATAGGTGTGTGGTTGTGAATGTGGCTAAGTGGGTATGGTTGTGGTTAGGTGGGTGTGGTTGTGGTTAGGTGGGTGTGGTTGTGGTAAGGTGCATGTAGTGGTTAGGTGGTTGTAGCTGTGGTTAGGTGGGTGTGATTGTGGTTAGGTGGGTGTGGTTATGGTTAGGTGTGGTTGTGGTTAGGTCGGTGTGGTTGTGAATAGGTGGTTGTGGTTAGGTGTGAAATAGAATTACTTATTACATCAAATAATTATGAGGAATACAGACTTACTGGGAGAGTACCACTTACACAAGGTTACTCTGAAGGGAAGTATGTAATACGTGTATATGGTGTTTATTAATGTATACTGATGAACACTAAGGTTCTTGATTTATTTACCTCACCTTCGTCTGTTGCTTCAACTATGGCCCATATAGGTCTTCCAGCAATGTTTTCAGAAGTAGCTTCACCCTATTGAAATAGGATTCGCAAAACCATCCAATTCCAGCTAGTTCCTTGGTTGAGCTTTCTCTGTCCCCACTCCATCCATCGTTATATACGGTCCTGGATGCTCTGGAAGACTTAACTAAATGTTGACGTAGTGTACCTTGTTGTTTAAAAAGCGTTTAACAAGTGTGACTGTGGTGCGATTGTGCAAAAATGTGTGGAAAAAGCATAACTGAAAAGTAGACAAATGGAGCCAGAGAAGAATAGTACAAATCAGTTGGAGGCTACTATAGTGAAAAGCTTTGTTACTCAAGGCACAGAACTCGTCCTACTTCTGTTTCACTTTCTTATATTCAGTATTGACAAGGATATAAATCATAGCACCATAACATTCATCGCTGATGACACCAGTCTCAATATGAGGGTGGCATCCATCGAAGAGACAGCGAATCTTCAGGCGTATATCAGTAAAGTCTCTCTGTATTCCCCAGACAGCAATATGGTGTTCAGTGACAAGTTTCAATTGCTTCACCATGGAAGAATGGAGGAAATAAAGACCGTAACGGAGTACAGGACAAACTCAAATTATTCAGTAAAGCGAAAATCTAATTCACAACAAAGTTGCCATTGCTTCTGCAAGGAAAATGATAGGCTCGATAACTAGAACTGTCAAGAAGAAAAGAGTTGAGCCAGTAATGATACTCTTTAAGTCACTAGTTTCCTCCAGGCTAGATTATTACTGTATACTAACGGCCTCCTTGAAGGCAGACAAGATTGCCGAGTTGGAAAACAGAGAGAACTTTCACTGCCCGTATACACTCGGTCATGCATCCAGACAACTGGGAACGCTTGAAGTTTCTTTAGCTGCATTTCATGGAATGTAGAATGTAGAGGTAAATAATAATTTACCTGGAGAATCCTGCAGGGACTGGTTCTAAACCTAAACACTGAAATTACTCCGTATGGCAGCACAAGTCATAACACACAGTGCAAAATACATCCATTAAAAAGCAGGGGCGTAACGATTACACTAAGAAAACACTCGTGTCAGAGGTCCTCGACTCTTCTGCACCTTCCCTCCATACATAAGGGGAATTACCAATAAACGTCTGGCTGTCTTCAAGAGGCTATTAAACAAGTTCCTCAAATCAGCGCCAGACCAGCCAGGCTATGGTCTCTTGGACTGCTTGCGGCTAACAGCAGCAGCAACAGCCTGGTTAATCAGGCCTTGATACTGCAGGAAACCTGGTCTGGGAACTAGCAACGGAGCGTTGACCTGGAAACGTCCTTCAGGTATCGATACTGAGTTCCGCTTCCTGCTTACCATCCTTCCCCTTTCCCCAAGTAGAAGCGGAAGATCCCTTGTATTACCCCCGCTTAAGTGGGCAGATAGGGTTGAAACAGTATCACAAGGTTGTGTGTGTGTGTGCGTGTGTGTGTTTAGATAGGTGTGGGCATTGGCAAGTGCCTACAAGTGGTAGCGTGTCAAATGCTTTCCAGCAGTCTCTTGATCTCAATGACTTTGTTATGGAATTCTCGCATATTTGTACGACACGATTTTTTAACACTGAATTCATTCTGGTTTTCTATAGATAATCTCCTTTTCCATGTGCTCCAGTATCTTTTCCCTGCCTTCTGCAGAGCTTTTGATACTGTGCATGTTAGAGACACCGGCCTGTAGTTCACTGCCTTTTGTTTGTCCCCTTTCATATATCACGACCCCACAGGCCATTTTGTGATATTTGTCCTGATTGGAGAGGTTGGTTGTATTGTATACCTTTAGTGTTGGGTGACACTGGTTCTGCTCTTCTCAGCGCCCCTGTAAACATGTTGTCTGGTCCGATTGCTTTTGTTACATTAAGCTCACTTAGTCGTTTCATCGCAGTGTGCTGATGTTTTCCAGCACCTGTTGATCTGCTTGATCTGCTGTGACTACAACGCCTTCTCGTACCTCTCCACTTTCTTCTGTTAAAACTTTTATGAATTGCATGCTAAGGACTTCGCAGACTTTTCTGTCTTTCTCTGTTAGTGTCCCATTCTTCTACTTCAACATATCACTTGGACCTTCACAGTTATCTTTCTTACGTGACTGAAGTAACTGGTACTGTGTGTTTTGGTTTGTGATGCTATATCATTTTCAAATTATCTTTTAGCTTCTTATTTTTGTGGATTCGTTTCTGTCATTCCTGCTTCGTTCTCGGTTTTCTGTAGTTTGATTTGTTCTAAATTTGTTCTATGCCGTCTTCTTCTTTCCTTTGACTTTTCTGCATTCCTGATTGAACCAGGAACTTTTTCTATTTTTTATTTTCTCCATGTTTGGTACAAATTCCTGTTTCTGTTTAAGCTTTGACTCTATTGTCTCTATCCTTGTACATTTTTGCCTACCGGTTCCCTTTCTCATTGCGCTTCTCTCAGAAACTTTCTCATTCCATTATAGTCCTTTCCTTCCGTAGTCCCATAATCGGTTCTTCATTTTCTCATTTTTATCCATTCCCATTTCCACCAGCTACTTAAGTTCCTCAAATCAGTTTCTTATCAGTTAGGCTCTAGTGTATATATGGGCTGCTTGCGTCCAGCACTAACAACCTAATCGATCAGTCCACTAACCAGGAGGTCTGGTCCGGAACTGGGGCATGGGGGCGATGACCCCCAGACGAGCCTGGCCCATGACCCGGCTATGCGCTGAGGGTCTTAGTACACAGCTTGAAGCTATAGCTTAGTACAGTGTGAAGGCTGCCACCTACTGATTCCCCGTGAGTAATTTTCAGCTGTGTTAACCATTTTGTGTACAATCCACGTTCAGTCTTGTTGGCTCATCTTCCTTCACTGCTGTTGTTTCCTTAACATGTTGTCTCAGAAAAAGTCTTCATTACTACTTCCATAAGTTAGCTTTCGTATGTTTCTGGGGGTCAGTGTGTACTCACCCATTTGTTGTTGCAGGGGTCGAGTCGAAGCTCCTGGCCCCCGCCTCTTCGCTGGTCACTACTAGGTCCACACACACACTCCCTGCTCTAAGAGTTTTGTCGTACTACTTAAAGCTATATATGGATCCTGCCTCTACTACATTTAGTGTTAGTTACCATTTTGTCCCAGGCACATGTCGATTATATACTAGGCCTGGTGTGTGTGTGTGTGTGTGTGTGTGTGTGTGTGTGTGTGTGTGTGTGTGTGTGTGTGTTGCTTGCCTGTGTGTGAATGCGTGTTCGTGTGTGAGAGTACATGAGAATACGTGTGTGCGTGATTGTGAGTACGTGTGCGCGCACGAGTACTGTGCGTTCGTGCGAGGAGGGGGGGTGGGCTTCTCTACCAGGTGAGGAGTGCCAGAGGCGAGAGTGGCACCCCCCGCACTACCTCCCACACTCCTCACACCTTCCCCTCATCCATCACACACACACGCAGTTATTTATACAGAGTTTTTCCCAGGGAGGCAGGTTCCGGGAAGGTGTTGTGGCCCACTGAAGGTGGCGCCAGGTGTCTTAGGTGGCGCCAGGTGTGTCAGGGGGCGCCAGGTGTGTGTCGGGGGCCAGGTGTGTGGTAAGGGGGGTGCGCGCCCCCGTGTCCAGGGTATAGTGAGGGGCCGCCCTTGCATGCAACCCTCTGCAACATGTAAATCAATAGTTGCCTTGTCACCGCCGTCGAGCTGAGGACTGCCGCCTGGCCAGCCAGCCAGCCATCCCGCCTGCCACAGCCAGCCAGCCAGCCAGCCAGCCAGCTAGCTAGCTAGCTAGCCAGCCAATCAGCCTGTCACAGACATCGTGCCAGCCAGCCAGCCAGTCAGCCTGCCTGCCTGTCAAAGACACCCTGCCAGCCAGCCAGCCTGTCACAGACACCCTGCCAGCCAGCCTACCAGCCAGCCTGTCAGACATCCTGCCAGCCATTTAGGCAGACATCAAGCTAGTCACACAAGGACTCTGCCTGTACTTAATGAAACCTGAATTATCATCAGTTTCCTCAGACCGAACCTGATTACCTCCCATTTCCCAGACGCTGTATGACCCCTGTGGATTTAGCCCTTGCCCATGAGTTTAATGCAAGCTACGCATCCCCATTGCTCTACTTCGTCTGGTCTCTTGCCGCTGTAAACTCCTTTGGTATATACGTGGGTGCCAGGGGTGTACGGTGGTGGTTTGTTTATGTTGTGGTGGTGATTATCATTGTGACGATGATTGTAGCGGCGGTTGTAGGGCTGGTGACATCGGTGGTGGTAGTGGCGGCACTTTTTGATTACCTGGTCACCTTCATGTCAGTCTTCCAGCACTGTTGATCTCCTGGTTACCTTTGTGTCAGTCTTCTAGCACTGTTGATCTGGTTACCTTTGTGTCAGTCTTCCAGCACTGTTGATCTCCTGGTTACCTTTGTGTCAGTCTTCTAGCACTGTTGATCTGGTTACCTTTGTGTCAGTCTTCTAACACTGTTGATCTGGTCACCTTTGTGTCAGTCTTCCAGCACTGTTGATCTCCTGGTTACCTTTGTGTCAGTCTTCTAGCACTGTTGATCTGGTCACCTTTGTGTCAGTCTTCTAGCACTGTTGATCTGGTCACCTTTGTGTCAGTTCCTCACATTCTTGTGCCAGTGTTCCTTCAAGTAAATATGCTAGACAGATGTTTGGTTATCCAACAAAGCTAACGTGTCAACGTAACCTCGCCTTGCCGTAATTGACGTGATATAATTTAACATAATCCTAATTAGTTGCACTTGTGTCCTTTTACCTAACATATTGTCAGTAATTCTACCAACATTAATACAACATAATCCTACCCAGTTCTTCTGTAAAGCTCTCATAAATAATGATCATCATAATAATCTTTATTTCTACAAGTACATGTACAAGGTATACAGGCCATAGCTGACATCAGTGACATACTACTGTATAGAAAGTCCCTTGTTATGCAGAGCATTTTGGGCAAATTAGGTCAATATTGTCCCAAGATGCGACCCATACCAGTCGACTAACAATTAGGTACCTATTTTACTGATAGGTGAACATGGACAGCAGGTGTCTTAAGGAAACAAGGTCCTTATGTTTCCAGCCTTGCCGGGAATCGACCCCTGGACCTCAGTATGTGAGCTGAGTGCGCGCAATCGAGCTACGGGAATCTCCCGCAGCAATAGTCTGGTTGAAGAGACAGGCACTAGTATATATGCTGGCCCAGGGCCGGACTCCAGGATTAGGCAACCCCTCGAAACGCGTCAAAGGTATATCACACATACTTTTCACATACTTCTATGATGTCAATCTCCAAATGCTGGATCATCCAGGCTGTGATGATCATCCTACAATATATATATTACATATATATATATATATATATATATATATATATATATATATATATATATATATATATATATATATATATACACTGATCTCTGGCTGAAGGAGACTCGAACCTTGGAACAAGGTACGTAGTGCTTTACCAATCTACCAATCCAACTAAATATATTTAAGATAAATTTACAATAATTTAATAATAAGCAAACACAATGAAATATATTTTTTTTCGTTAGGTTGAGACCCCCGAAACACTCTCCAGATAAACTCCATATAAACTCCAGATACACAAATTTTCGCTTGCCTTATTCGGCAAGAAGAGTGTTGCTATTTAAGCCAAAATAGAAAGTTTTTACCTATTCGGCACGACATATTATATATATATATATATATATATATATATATATATATATATATGTATGTATGTATGTATGTATGTATGTATGTATGTATGTATGTGTGTGTGTGTGTGTGTGTGTGTGTGTGTGTGTGTGTGTGTGTGTGTGTAATATGTGTAGCGAGAGAGTGATGTTAACCCTCATGGGGAGCGAGGCAGCGTGTTGCTGAGGTTGTAAATCTTTAGCCTTATCTGCAGCAGGTAATCGCGCCCAACATAAAGTCAGCCTTAATTACCAGGCTGATGAAAGCTACAAACAGGTTATGTACTTAACGACCATCCTCCTCAGTCTGTCCGGCTACACTTCTTTGGCTTCTGTGTTCGTGCCACAGACAATAACAGGCGGGCAGGTAGACACAGAGAGACAGACAAGTATATAAAGAAGCAGACAGACGCAGGCAGGGATACACAGACAGGTGGTACACTGGAAGGCAGAAACAGAAAGGCAGGTAAACAGGCAATCCAATAAGGAGGCAAGTATGGATAGGCCTGAAGAGTGGTCGACAGGCAGGTAGACAAGCAGCTTGTTCTTCAGTCACAACGTGCCATTTCCTCATGGATATACCTTTGAAGGGTTTCGAGAGTTTTCCTACTTTCCCAACCCGGCCTTGATAGGTCAGGCTTGTCTGGTGGTGTCCTGATCAAACAGGCTATTATTGCCACGGATATTGATACAGTGCTGTCTTACTGTGCTCACGGCACCTTCTTTTTATCTGGTTTATTTTACACTTCCTGTCATATCTCTCACTCCAGTATGTTAGGGCAATGTATATATTTGGGACTAGGCCCTCAAGCACCCTTCCACTTATATATAATCAGGTATCTTACTGCTCCAATCACTCCAGCCAGTAGTAACAGCCTGGTTGATCAGACCCTGATCCACCACGAGGCCTGGTCTCAGACCGGGCCGCGGAGGCGTTGACCTCCCTAAACCCTCTCCGGGTATACTCCACTCCAGTAAGTTCATGTTTAGCTAAGACTTGAGGAAATCTCAGTAATTTAAATGCCTTATTGTCTTTGTGCGGGTCGTTTCTGTTTCAGCTCGGATACCTCTCCTGCTGTGAAAGGATTCGTGAACACAAGACAATACTCCAAGTGAAAGAGCACACATGATTTGAGTAGTGTCACCATTCTCGCTGTCCACTCCATCATCTTCCTGGCTTTTGTGATATTTGATTTATTGTGTTTTTTAAACACAAGGCGACACGTGAATAAAATGTATGATGTATTCTCTGTTAGGTTAACGGATATCTCCTTCATATACCTATAACTAACAGAAAATATCGACAAAACTCGGGTTGACCGTCTAGCAGCGCGGGTAGCATGGCCGTATCTAAGAGCGTTCATTCCAACACTGGATGTGTTAGAGAGAGACAAAACATACACACCTGTGAGCACAGTTCTGTGAACACCATTTAGTGAGCACAATTCGGTGACAAACAATAGGCCTTTGTGTTTTTTACATGCTGTAAAAAAAATGTATTTTTTTTTCGCTAAGTAGTTGTGTAAGTTGGCACTCATATTCACTAGCAGTACATTCTTTTATCGTATTGTGTTTCATTTTCACCTTGCCTCTCATCTTAGAGTTTCATTTTCACCTTGAGTGTGTCACTGCTGGTGGTTTGTGTGGTGGTCGGACAGGACCACCACCACTGCTGGTGGTTTGTGTGGTGGTCAGACAGAACCACCACCACCACTGCTGGTGGTTTGTGTGGTGGTCGGACAGGACCACCACCACTGCTGGTGGTTTGTGTGGTGGTCGGACAGGACCACCACCACTGCTGGTGGTTTGTGTGGTGGTCGGACAGGACCACCACCACTGCTGGTGGTTTGTGTGGTGGTCGGACAGGATCACCACCACTGCTGGTGGTTTGTGTGGTGGTCGGACAGGACCACCACCACTACTGGTGGTTTGTGTGGTGGTCGGACAGGACCACCACCACTGCTGGTGGTTTGTGTGGTGGTCGGACAGGACCACCACCACTGCTGGTGGTTTGTGTGGTGGTCGGACAGGACCACCACCACTGCTGGTGGTTTGTGTGGTGGTCGGACAGGACCACCACCACTGCTGGTGGTTTGTGTGGTGGTCGGACAGGACCACCACCACTGCTGGTGGTTTGTGTGGTGGTCGGACAGGACCACCACCACTGCTGGTGGTTTGTGTGGTGGTCGGACAGGACCACCACCACTGCTGGTGGTTTGTGTGGTGGTCGGACAGGACCACCACCACTGCTGGTGGTTTGTGTGGTGGTCGGACAGGACCACCACCACTGCTGGTGGTTTGTGTGGTGGTCAGACAGGACCACCACCACTGCTGGTGGTTTGTGTGGTGGTCGGACAGGACCACCACCACTGCTGGTGGTTTGTGTGGTGGTCGGACAGGACCACCACCACTGCTGGTGGTTTGTGTGGTGGTCGGACAGGACCACCACCACTGCTGGTGGTTTGTGTGGTGGTCGGACAAGACCACCACCACTGCTGGTGGTTTGTGTGGTGGTCGGACAGGACCACCACCACTGCTGGTGGTTTGTGTGGTGGTCGGACAGGACCACCACCACTGCTGGTGGTTTGTGTGGTGGTCGGACAAGACCACCACCACTGCTGGTGGTTTGTGTGGTGGTTGGACAAGACCACCACCACTGCTGGTGGTTTGTGTGGTGGTCGGACAGGACCACCACCACTGTTGGTGGTTTGTGTGGTGGTTGGACAGGACCACCACCACTGTTGGTGGTTTGTGTGGTGGTTGGACAGGACCACCACCACTGTTGGTGGTTTGTGTGGTGGTCGGACAGGACCACCACCACTGCTGGTGGTTTGTGTGGTGGTCGGACAGGACCACCACCACTGCTGGTGGTTTGTGTGGTGGTCGGACAGGACCACCACCACTGCTGGTGGTTTGTGTGGTGGTCAGACAGGACCACCACCACTGCTGGTGGTTTGTGTGGTGGTTGGACAAGACCACCACCACTGCTGGTGGTTTGTGTGGTGGTTGGACAGGACCACCACCACTGTTGGTGGTTTGTGTGGTGGTTGGACAGGACCACCACCACTGCTGGTGGTTTGTGTGGTGGTCGGACAGGACCACCACCACTGCTGGTGGTTTGTGTGGTGGTCAGACAGGACCACCACCACTGCTGGTGGTTTGTGTGGTGGTCAGACAGAACCACCACCACCACTGCTGGTGGTTTGTGTGGTGGTCGGACAAGACCACCACTACTGCTGGTGGTTTGTGTGGTGGTCAGACAGGACCACCACCACTGCTGGTGGTTTGTGTGGTGGTCAGACAGGACCACCACCACTGCTGGTGGTTTGTGTGGTGGTCGGACAGGATCACCACCACTACTGGTGGTTTGTGTGGTGGTCGGACAGGATCACCACCACTGCTGGTGGTTTGTGTGGTGGTCGGACAGGATCACCACCACTGCTGGTGGTTTGTGTGGTGGTCGGACAGGACCACCACCACTGCTGGTGGTTTGTGTGGTGTTTGGACAGGACCACCACCACTGCTGGTGGTTTGTGTGGTGCTTGGACAGGACCACCACCACTGCTGGTGGTTTGTGTGGTGGTTGGACAGGACCACCACCACTGCTGGTGGTTTGTGTGGTGCTTGGACAGGACCACCACCACTGCTGGTGGTTTGTGTGGTGGTTGGACAGGACCACCAGTGGGACACGCCAGCTCATCTGTACTGATATGCAGATACAACCTCACCATATTTGGTGTTTCTTAAGTATGTGAAGGCACCCGTCTGGCGGACACACACACACACACACACACACACACACACACACACACACACACACACACACACACACACACATACACACACACACACACACACACACACACACACACACACACACACACACAGGTGCCAGATCAACTAGGCTGTGATGGATATGAGAGCCAGCGAGTCACCAGCAGCAACAGTCTGGTTGACCAGGCAAGCACCAGTCGAGCCTGGCCCATGGCCGGCTCTGGGAGTAGAAAAACTCTGGGAACTCATCAGAGGTATATCAAAGGTATACTCAAAGAATCGAAGAGAGGTAAACTCCCCCGACACTATCAACTCTGAATAGGTGGACCTTTTCTAGGACTGGGTTGCGGGGGCGGTGACCCCTGATATCGTCAGCAGGTTGTACATGTGCAGGTGAATGGTTCAGAGAGCCGACTGGTTGGTAAGTTAGACACATATACAACACTTAGATATCTTTATTTTGGAAACGTTTCGCCACACAGTGGCTTCATCAGTCCAATACAAAGAAGAATGGTGAAGATCAGAAGGAATTTTAGGTAATCGTCCCTCAGCCTGGAGTCGATGTAATCAGTCCATGAATCTTTTGAAGACTGAGGGACTGATTACCTCAAAGCCCTTCTGATTTTCACCATTCTTCTTTGTATTGGACTGATGAAGCCACTGTGTGGCGAAACGTTTGCGCAATAAAGATAGCCAAGTGTTGCACATGTGTCTAGCTTACCAGGTTGCAGATATACAGTAATACATGGTGGATAAATATTCTACCTGACATCTTCCGGATAATTCTGTTATTCGCCTTAAAGCTGCTACTGTTTGACTTCCTCTGTGTACCTGTGTAATCTACCTTAATTAAGTTGCTTCCGGGGATCGCCGACAACGTTTAATTCTTTTCTTTCATCCCCTCTTCCATCCTTCCTTCCTTAACCTCTGCTTTCATTTCCCTTTTCAGGTTTCCTCCTAGTTATATATCTTTCTATGGATCATCTGAGGAGCTCTGCAGTCTTGGTTTAGGTAAATTAAGACTTTTACATTACGTAACTCCAGCAAGGTGGGGATAGATTGCTTGGTTAGTTTTTTGGGTAAAATTCAAAAGTGCTTAATTTTGCGTATTTCCAGTGTTTTTATCATTACCGGACTAAGGTATTTAACTCCGGCTTCTAGGCTGTGGGACTGATTAACTCATCTTCCATTCTTGTCTGTGTATAATTGTGGAAGGCTGAGGGACTGATTACCTCATCTTCATGTATCTTCATGTGCCATCTCTGTATTAAAATGAAAAAGCCACTGTATGGCAAAACGTCTTGAAATAAAGATACTCAGGTGTTGTATATGTCTCTAATTCCTCATTTATTTTTTATTTAAATAAATAGATAAAGCAACAGTGTGCGGTTACAATGAGGGAACAAAGCCTAACTATGTTGTCCTGTCATATTTGATCACATAGGGCGAGTTGTATACATGGGGTTGACATGCCTTGGCTTGAGGTGGGAGACTTTAAGAGGACGATGAGAAATATCCTCAGTCATTCCACTGTGGGTTGAGCAACTACTCTTGTTAAGCTCTCGGAGCTGTTGAGGTGACTGCTGCTCTGAACAGGGAAAGGGCAGGCAATTTTCAGGTGATGGTATTATAGTTTTCCTGCAGTTTTCTTAACTGATGTTATTTCTTCCAGCCTTGTGTCCCTTTTCTAACCCTGATGTTACCTCCCCCACCATTATGTTACCTCCCTCACCATGATGTTACCTTCCCCACCCTGATGTCACCTTCCCCACTCTGATGTCCCCTCCCCTACCATGATGTCGCCACCTCTACCATGATGTCGCCACCTCTACCATGGTGCCGCCTTCCCCACCCTCATATCACTTCCCTCACCCTGATGTCACCTTCCCCACCATAATGCTACGTCTTCCTGTCTGATGCTGCTTATCCTCAACAACTCTACACAGAGCCTGGGAGAGTGCCGCGCTGTCTCCAAGACTTAACTGGTTCTTCCGGTCACCCCCGCGCCCTCTTGTTTTTGTTCGTGTCATTGTCGGCACTCCTTGTGCCACTTGTGTACCAGCTGTCCTCTTGTGGACTTAACTCCGCCCCCACCTGCTAATGGTGCCACCACCCATATCCACTAGTAGCACCACCACCACCCATATACATTAGTCGCACCACCACCACCCATATCCATTAGTCGCACCACCACCGCCCATATCCATTAGTAGCACCACCACCACCCATATCCACTAGTAGCACTACCACACATATCCATTAGTAGCACCACCACCACCCATATCCACTAGTAGCACCACCACCACCCATATCCACTAGTAGCACTACCACACATATCCACTAGTAGCACCACCACCACCCATATCCACTAGTAGCACTACCACACATATCCATTAGTAGCACCACCACCCATATCCACTAGTAGCACTACCACACATATCCACTAGTAGCACCACCACCACCCATATCCACTAGTAGCACCACCACCACCCATATCCACTAGTAGCACTACCATACATATCCACTAGTAGCACCACCACCACCCATATCCACAAGTAGCACTACCACACATATCCACTAGTAGCACCACCACCACCCATATCCACTAGTAGCACCACCACCACCCATATCCACTAGTAGCACCACCACCACCCATATCCACTAGTAGCACCAACATCCACACCAACCCAGACTAAGGTACACACCACAACCCAATTGATGAAGACTGACTTAACGAACTTATCAATGAGGCAATTATCACAGAAGCCAAGAAGACAACTGGATGGATAATGAGAACTCTCAAAACTAGGGAAGTAGTGCCAATGGGGACGCTTTTCAGATCACTTGCGCTCTCTCTCTCTCGATTAGAATATTGGTCAGTGTTGAAGGCCCTTTTCAGGGCAGAACTATCAGAGATGAGACAGATACATAGATCATTTATGGCCCGCGTAGAGTCAATAAAGTATTTAAATTATTTGGAACACCTTAAAGTTTTAAATATGTCCTCGCTGGAACAGAAATATACATAATAATATATATGTAATAATATATATCTGGTTCAGAATCTGCACACCTATAATATAGAGTGAGAAAATGGGTAAAATAAATCCAGCTAGAAACATGGGTACCGTGGGCATAATAAGAGAACATTGTATCAACATCCAGGGTTCAAGACTGTTCAGCACTCTACAACAAGATATCAGAGACACTGCAGGAACAAGTTTAGAAATTTGCAAGAGGAAATTAGACATGAATCTCCGCCTAGTGCCAGATCAACCAGGCTGTAATAGGTACGTGGGTCAGTGGGCCGCAGTCAGTAACAGCCAAGTTAATAAGGCAAGCACCAAACAAGCCTGGCCTGGTGCCGGGCTGCGAGAGTAGAACTCTCGAAATTTCTCTGAGGTATATCAAAGGTAAGTTTCTTCTTGAAGGCAGCCATGGGTGTGTTGGTAATTCCTCCCTATGTATGAAAGACGGTTCTTGATCAGTACGTGTCCGGAAAAAAAAAACTGGAAAATTTCACATTTTATTTAGATTAGGTTGTGACTTTTTTTTCCTGTAACTTTTTTATCCTGTGACTTTTTTTCTTGGGGCTTTTTTTCCTGTGACTTTTTTTCTGTTTTTTTTTCTGTGGTTTTTTCCTATGACTTTTTTTCCTGTGACTTTTTTTTCTGTGACTGTTTTTCCTGGACCCGATCAATCTGGCCCCTTCACACTTGATTCTAATATTTTTTAACTATTTTACTGAAATTTCAAAGTTGTTGGTACTCGGACTAGTGGGTTATTATCCTTCTTGTTATGTAATACTTGAGACAACATACAAGGTGAACAATGAGACACTTACGCAACATTTGGGAACCTTTACTGAAGAAACGTTTCGCCAACCAGTGACTTCTTCAGTCCAATGTAGAGAAGAACAGTGGAATATGAGGAGAATGAGGTAATCAGTCGCTCAGCCTGTCGACTCCAGGCTGAGGGACTGATTACCTCATTCCCCTCATCTTCCATTGTTCTATATATTGAACCGAATAAGTCACTGGTTGCCGAAACGTTTCTTCAATAAAGATTTTCAAATGTTGAACAAGTGTCTTATTCTTCTTATAAAAGGCATCTCCAGTAATATTGTTAGGTAAGACACATGCAACAGCTAGAGTACAGTCGAGTACAGAAAAGTTGAGAGACTATGGAACAATACTCTTCTCCAGACTCAGGGACTGACCACCTCAAAACTTCAAGGGTGATGGACTGATTACATCGTCTTCAAGTATCTTCTGCTTCTCTCAACTTTTCTGTACTCGACTGAAGAAGCCTACTGTGTAGGCGAAACATTTCGAAATAAAGATACCTAACTGTTGCATGTGTCTTACCTAACAACCTGTCGGTATTCTATACCATTTTAATGTTCATCTCCAGTAATATTTTAATCCAGTCAGAAGGGATATTCTTTAGTTATTAAATAAGAAATGAATATCACTATTTAATGCAGTTGGCGGATAGGGACTTATGCAACAGGAAGAACCTTGTGTGCAGGAACCACAGGACTGGTGAAAAATTGAAACCGGTCGAATGAGTCATTCTTCATTTATGGCACAGATTTCTACGATTTCATTTTTATTTTACTACAAGGAATTTGCCAGCAGACAAATGAAACTTAATAGGTATTATCCTGACCCTTAAGATGTATCACCCATTAAATATTGACGCCATTTAGAAGAGGTAAACTGAAAATTATTTAATGGGAATGAAAATGTCAGTTTTACACATCAGATGGTCGGTTCTACATTACACATTTAAATTTCACATTGGGCTATTGAATTTTTTGCCACTTTTTGAACGTTGAAGCTACAACATTCCAAGAGGCTGGGAATGAAGCTACAACATTCCAAGAGGCTGGGAATGAAGCTACAACATTCCAAGAGGCTGGGAATGAAGCTACAACATTCCAAGAGGCTGGGAATGAAGCTACAACATTCCAAGAGGCTGGGAATGAATATAACAATTTTGATCAGTGTTTGTGAACACGCCAGTTGTTCCAAAAATTTGGTCCTTGTTACCGTACTCAGGTGGTGAAATTTCCAGATCGACAGTAAAATTAAAAAGTTGGAGGAAGGAAGGGAAAAAATCTAGCAACCTTCGGATGATACCAAATTATATTCTTGGGGAATATACCCTGCATACAACACCTGGGGAATATACCCTGCATACAACACCTGGGGAATATACCCTGCATACAACACCTGGAGAATATACCCTGCATACAACACCTGGAGAATATACCCTGCATACAACACCTGGAGAATATACCCTGCATACAACACCTGGGGAATATACCCTGCATACAACACCTGGAGAATATACCCTGCATACAACACCTGGAGAATATACCCTGCATACAACACCTGGAGAATATACCCTGCATACAACACCTGGAGAATATACCCTGCATACAACACCTGGAGAATATACCCTGCATACAACACCTGGAGAATATACCCTGCATACAACACCTGGGGAATATACCCTGTATACAACACCTGGAGAATATACCCTGCATACAACACCTGGAGAATATACCCTGCATACAACACCTGGAGAATATACCCTGCATACAACACCTGGAGAATATACCCTGCATACAACACCTGGGGAATATACCCTGCATACAACACCTGGGGAATATACCCTGCATACAACACCTGGGGAATATACCCTGCATACAACACCTGGGGAATATACCCTGTATACAACACCTGGGCAATATACCCTGCATACAACACCTGGGGAATATACCCTGTATACAACACCTGGGCAATATACCCTGCATACAACACCTGGGCAATATACCCTGCATACAACACCTGGGCAATATACCCTGCATACAACACCTGGGCAATATACCCTGCATACAACACCTGGGGAATATACCCTGCATGCAACACCTGGGGAATATACCCTGCATAGAACACCTGGGGAATATACCCTGCATAAAACACCTGGGGAATATACCCTGCATACAGCACGTGGGGAATATACCCTGCATACAACACCTGGGGAATATACCCTGCATACAACACCTGGGGAATATACCCTGCATACAGCACCTGGGGAATATACCCTGCATACAGCACCTGGGGAATATACCCTGCATACAGCACCTGGGGAATATACCCTGCATACAGCACCTGGGGAATATACCCTGCATACAACACCTGGGGAATATACCCTGCATACAACACCTGGGGAATATACCCTGCATACAACACCTGGGGAATATACCCTGCATACAACACCTGGGGAATATACGCTGCATACAGCACCTGGGGAATATACCCTGCATACAGCACTTGGGGAATATACCCTGCATACAGCACCTGGGGAATATACCCTGCATACAGCACTTGGGGAATATACCCTGCATACAACACCTGGGGAATATACCCTGCATACAACACCTGGTGAATATACCCTTCATACAACACCTGGGGAATATACCCTGCATACAGCACCTGGGGAATATACCCTGCATACAGCACCTGGGGAATATACCCTGCATACAGCACCTGGGGAATATACCCTGCATACAGCACCTGGGGAATATACCCTGCATACAGCACCTGGGGAATATACCCTGCATACAACCCCTGGAGAATATACCCTGCATACAACCCCTGGAGAATATACCCTGCATACAACACCTGGAGAATATACCCTGCATACAACACCTGGAGAATATACCCTGCATACAACACCTGGAGAATATACCCTACATACAACACCTGGAGAATATACCCTGCATACAACACCTGGAGAATATACCCTGCATACAACCCCTGGAGAATATACCCTGGAGGTTACCTGGAGGTTATTCCGGGGATCAACGCCCCCGCGGCCCGGTCCATGACCAGGCCTCCCGATGGATCAGGGCCTGATCAACTAGGCTGTTACTGCTGGCCGCACGCAGTCCAACGTACGAGCCACAGCCCGGCTGATCCGGCACTGACTTTAGGTATCTGTCCAGCTCTCTCTTGAAGGCAGCCAGGGGCTTATTGGCAATTCCCCTAATGCTTGATGGGAGGCTGTTGAACAGTCTTGGACCCCGGACACTTATGGTGTTTTCCCTTAGTGTACCAATGGCGCCCCTACTTTCATACAACCCCTGGAGAATATACCCTGCATACAACCCCTGGAGAATATACCCTGCATACAACCCCTGGAGAATATACCCTGCATACAACCCCTGGGGAATATACCTTGCATACAGCACTTGGAGAATATACCCTGCATACAACACCTGGGGAATCGGAAGCAATAAAATTTAATGCGAGGAAGAGGAGTGGTACATCCAGTTTGTTGGAACACGAGGGCTTTCTGGTGTGACAGGGAGCTTCCCGGAGGTGTACACGCAACTCGTCAAGAAATATATATTAAAAAAAGGCACAATGCCGTGACTGAAACAATACTCAAATATCCCGTACATATAAGAGAAAGCTTGTAACGACGTTTCGGTCCGATTTGAACCATTTACAAGTCTTGGAGATGGTCCAAATCGGACCGAAACGTCGTTATAAGCTTCTCTCTCTCATGTGCGGGATATTTGTGTAACGTGTAATTGATTATGACTGATACACACCCACCTCTTCTCCCCACTATAATTACTGTAATCACCTGCTTGTCACACTTGTCAACTAGCCATCAACTACCCCTCCATCTCACCCCTTTCTCTCCCCCTTCTCCTGGTCTTGCCGTCTTGACCTCTGACCTCTAAGGGCAAGTTGACAGCGTGAGAGGTCCTCTGAGGCGACATTTGCATACTGAATGCTTAATTGTTGTGGCTTTTGAGTGAAGAGGTTCTCTCCCGGTGTGTGTTGCTTGTTCTCTTCCTCTCATACCTGGTTAGGTCTTTCCTCCCATCTTCTCAGACCACACCACACCTAATTACCTCTTGTTGATTCCTGGGATCACCGTCTCGGTCCTAAACCAGGTCACCGTATTCTCCTTAGTCTGTAAGACGCTTTCAGACCAGACCAAACCTCGGTTGTTTACTCTTCTCTCCCTCCCTCACCCACCCTCCAAACTCCACCCGTCCCCGATATTCCACTCCTCCCTCCACCCCCGAGAAAAGGCTGCTACTCCTTCACTCCCCAAGATGCCGCTCGTTCCCCCATCCGCACAATATATAATAACTAATCTCCACAGATTTTGACCAATTATCCTCAGGTTATTAACACCACTTACCACCTGTCTGCCAAACCTGTCAGTACATTAGACCCCACCTACACCCCTCCTTCCCCCTCCCTCTTCAGAAGAAAGGTCCACTAATATTATTATACCTGGTGTTTTACGTGTTCTTTTTGTTCTATGCGGTGACGTCTCCTGTAGTTTGCATATTCTTTCGAGTGCCTTTTTTTAATATCTGAGCAATTTCAGTTTATCTCCACCGGGATGCTTTGTTTTCTTGTAGTTTTTCGGTGTCCTCTACAGGGGTGACTTTCATACTAATTTTTGCATCGTCCCATCGAATGATTCAGAGTTGTGGGTTGTGTTTTCATCCATGTTTGTTAAATGGATGAGAAACAGGAGAGGCCCCAGGACCGCCTCCTTTAAATTGAAATGAAAATACAAGAACAAATAGAGAAGTGGCAGTGACACAATCAAATTATTGTAGTTTTAAAAGAATACACGGAATATTGAACGTAATGTTTGCCGCTGTTGCCAGTATCTGAGCATGAGTGTGATGTCCAGGTGGTCAGAGCTGTTGGTACCACACTCCAGGTGCCACACTCCAGGTACCACACTCCAGGTGCCACACTCCAGGTGCCACACTCCAGGTACCACACTCCAGGTGCCACACTCCAGGTGCCACACTCCAGGTACCACACTCCAGGTACCACACTCCAGGTGCCACACTCCAGGTGCCACACTCCAGGTACCACACTCCAGGTGCCACACTCCAGGTGCCACACTCCAGGTACCACACTCCAGGTACCACACTCCAGGTGCCACACTCCAGGTACCACACTCCAGGTGCCACACTCCAGGTGCCACACTCCAGGTGCCACACTCCAGGTACCACACTCCAGGTGCCACACTCCAGGTGCCACACTCCAGGTACCACACTCCAGGTACCACACTCCAGGTGCCACACTCCAGGTACCACACTCCAGGTGCCACACTCCAGGTGCCACACTCCAGGTGCCACACTCCAGGTACCACACTCCAGGTGCCACACTCCAGGTACCACACTCCAGGTGCCACACTCCAGGTGCCACACTCCAGGTACCACACTCCAGGTGCCACACTCCAGGTGCCACACTCCAGGTGCCACACTCCAGGTGCCACACTCCAGGTGCCACACTCCAGGTGCCACACTCCAGGTACCACACTCCAGGTGCCACACTCCAGGTGCCACACTCCAGGTACCACACTCCAGGTGCCACACTCCAGGTGCCACACTCCAGGTGCCACACTCCAGGTGCCACACTCCAGGTGCCACACTCCAGGTGCCACACTCCAGGTGCCACACTCCAGGTGCCACACTCCAGGTGCCACACTCCAGGTGCCACACTCCAGGTACCACACTCCAGGTGCCACACTCCAGGTGCCACACTCCAGGTACCACACTCCAGGTACCACACTCCAGGTGCCACACTCCAGGTACCACACTCCAGGTGCCACACTCCAGGTGCCACACTCCAGGTACCACACTCCAGGTGCCACACTCCAGGTACCACACTCCAGGTGCCACACTCCAGGTGCCACACTCCAGGTACCACACTCCAGGTGCCACACTCCAGGTGCCACACTCCAGGTGCCAC